>NW_026969405.1:0-2500 GCF_028390025.1 Pseudophryne corroboree
AACACATACTTATCTTGCATATGAGATCTCTTGATCATGAAGATAGTTCTCACAGGTTGAGGTTCATCCTGGAGAGCGCTGATGGGGACAGCAGCGGGGCTTCAGCAGAAGGGTGAGTACGTGTGGCCAGAGACCTCCCTTCCCATGTGCAGGCCTGCAGAGTCTGCCGCGCAGGATGGGGCATGTGGCACTCTCCCTCCCAGGGGCTCTTCCAGATGTAGCTCCTCAGCAGTATTTTTCCAGGGCTGCGCGGCGCTCTCCCCGACTGGCATCCGCCCTGGAACACTGCCTTCCTCAACGCAACATCAGCAGGGGGCCCTGGCCTCATCACCATCCCAGGTCTTTCTCATGTATGTATCATGTATGTGTGTGTGATATATGTATGAATCATATATGTTTGTGATATATATATATATGTATCTATCTATCTATCTATCTATCTATCTATCTATCTATCTATCTATCTATCTATCTATCGTATGTGTGTGTGTGTATATATATGTATCTATAATGTATGTATGTATCTATCTTGTATGTATGTGTTCTATCTATCTATCCTATCTATCGTGTGTGTGATATATGTATGTATCTATCTATCATGTATGTATGTATGTATGTATCACACCTTCCTCTATACATATACATACATACACACACACACACACACACACACACACACACACACACACACACCTATATCTGTACGTACACTGACATACACACACCAACATCTATACATTAACACGCTGACCCCTAAACGTACACCAACGTACCCACACCTGCATCTATACCTACACATGCTGACACGTGGACGTACACCGGCTTACCCACATGTGAATCTATACATACATGTGCTGACACCTGGACATACACTGATGTACCCACACCTAACATCTATACATACACATGCTAACACCTGGACGTATACAGACGTACCCACATTTGCATCCATGCATATATAGATGTAGGTGTGTGTACGTCAGTGTACGTCCAGGTGTCAACGCGTGTATGTATAGATGCAGGTGTGGGTACGTCTGTGTATGTCCAGGTGTCAGAATGTGTATGTATAGATGCAGGTGTGGGAAGGTCAGTGTAGGTTCAGGTGTCAGCGCGTGTATGTATAGATGCAGGTGCTTGTATGTCCAGATGTCAGTGCATGTATGTATAGATGCAAGTGTGGGTACGTCGGTGTATGTCCATTTGTCAGCGCGTGTATATATAGATGCAGGTGCTTGTATGTTGGTGTATGTCCAGGTGTCAGCATGTGTATGTATAGATGCAGGTGTGGGAATGTTGGTGTATGTCCAGGTGTCAGGGCGTGTATGTATGGATATTAGGTGTGGGTACATCAGTGTATGTCCAGGTGTTAGCGCATGTATGTATAGATGTATATATACACACACATACGATAGATAGATAGATAGATACATATTATAAGGGCACGGTCGTGCCCTTATATTAAGGCTGAATCGAACAAACGGAATTCTCCCATAGGGAACTTCTGAGATGGGGGCATGGTGTTTGAGGGGCTACACCTCAAAACTGATTGGACGTACTGAGCTGAAATTTGGCCTGGGCGTGTAGAATCGTCACCCGGTGCTGCATGCCAAATTTCAGGGCAAAATAATAAAAAATGAGGAATTGGGAGTAACCTAAAGTTCCAGTCAGTTTTTTTCTGTGACTTCCTTTGTGGCTTTTTGACACCGTTTTCCTATAGAGTGAATTAGATATTTTTTGGGAAGGCATAACTCCGGATAGAGGACGAATTAAGACTTGGAGTTTGTTTTACTAGATAGAGTATGCCCCAGTGTAGTGCCTTTTGGGGTTGTGGTTTTTCAGAAAGTTATAGGGTTTTTTTAATTAAGAGAAATATGCCCCATTATAGAGATAGGGCTTTTCAATTTGTTGCGGCTGCGCAGTGGCCGCCAGGAGAGCGAGAGTGAGTGAGGGAAGGGGTCTCGTGCAGGCTGAGGTTATAAAAGTAGCTGCTGGCGGCAGGAGGAGAGCCAGCGGTTCCTGGGTGTGTGCACCTGCGGTCCCTTACAGACTGCAGCGACCCATTAGGACTGTGGAGGAGAGGGGTAGCGGCATAGCAGCCGCAGGCTTACCGAAAGTGCTCACTACTGAGCAATATGGTCCCCTTACCCGAAGTGGGAGCCGCAGTGGGAGGAATAGCTGGAGTTGCGCCGCAGGAGAAAGTCAGAGGACATCCAGAAGAGACATCCGGTGCAGCGCTGACTCCTGACTGACAGCGCTTGCCTACTGAGCGGTGTGGTACCCTCACACCTGAAGCGGGTGCGGGAGCGGCAGCGGCAGCCGGAGAAGACAGCTGTGCTGCACGGAAGAAGTCAGGCAGCAGCACCAGCGGGCTGAGGTGGGGAGGATCAGTATGGTACCTTACGTGCGGCTCACATTCAGATCCATCCGGCTCCCTTCCCCTCCTCCCCTGCACCCTTAGCAGCCTGCCCCCACATCTCATTCACCCACCGCAGCAGACTCC
>NW_026969405.1:7500-41952 GCF_028390025.1 Pseudophryne corroboree
CCCCACTCCCCCAGGGTACCCCGGCCAGGGGTGACTAGTTGGATATTTAATGCCACGGCCGCAGGGCACTGTATAAAAGTGACCCCCGGCTGTGGCATTATCTGTCCAGCTAGTGGAGCCCGATGCTGGTGTAAAAATAATGGGGGACCCTACTCTTTTTGTCCCCCGTATTTTTTGCACCAGCACCAGGCGCAGAGCCCGGAGCTGGTTTTAAAAATACGGGGGATCCCCTGTCCGTTTTTCCCCCGGATTTTTAGAACCAGGACCGGCTCAAAGAGCCCGAGGCTGGTTATGCTTTGGAGGGGGGACCCCACGCAATTTTTCTTTTCTGGGTTTTTCACATTCCATTTAAAAAATAATAATAATAATAATAATAATAATCTTTTAAAAAATATATAAATAATACTTGTGCCTCCAAAAAAGACAAACCAAGTACCTAATCCCTTCTAATATAAATAGATATGCTATTACCCCAAAAAAATATTATTTTTTATTAGATTCCGCCTGCAAAGTGTGGCGGATTGAAAATGACGAATTTACTGTTTAAAAGCACTGTTGTCGAATTTACCACAAACTTCAATTGAATATACTTTTGTTGAATTGCCGCATTTGTACCATTGCAGAAAAGTCGAATTTGTCAAATGTCGAATTTTAAAAAGTCGAATTTTGAAAGGATGCAAGATTAGGCCCCGCCCCCTTCTTCACATCAGCCGTCCCCTTCTGCCCCTGTACCTTGCTCTCTCCTGTCTGTGCTCTCTCCCGTCTGTAGGACTAGGCCCCGCCCCCTTCTTACCCTCCAGTGACTGCTCTCTCCTGACAAGTGGACCAGGCCTGCCCCCTACACGCTGCTGGTGTCTTCATTGTTACTTGGTCTGGAGCTCCGTTGGGGAGAGAACTCACGTGAGCTCATTAAGAATGAGGAACTGGGATGTTTTAATTTTATTGTGAGTAGTGTAGTGTGGTGATGTAGTATGTTGTATGGGGGGTATAGTGTAACTATGAAGTGCAGCATATGGGAGGGCTATAGCATAGTGATGTAGTGTGGCATATGGGGGGTGGTAGCGCATAGGCGTGCGTACAGGGGGTGCCTGGTGCGCACAGGCACTCCCTAATGTCCAGCACCGCTGCACGCCACGCTTGCTGTGGCACAGTGATCGCTGAGTGTGTGATCGGTGGAGCCTAGCCTGTAGCTCATTTCCGTACCTCCCACCACCGCTGCGCCCGCCCCCCCTCTGCCTGCTGCTAATACTATGCTGAGTGCATTCGTCGGCGGCCTCACTGGGGGGACTGGTGTCACCTTGCAATGTGACGTGGTGATGTCCGCCTATGCTCTCCTCCCGGCCACCCGTGCTTTCCTCCCGCTGCGGTCTCTCAGTCCTAGTGTGCCGCGGCTGCCACACCACTAGCAGTGTTCCTCTAGGGGGGACTGGGAGCCGCCGGCAGACACATTCTGCTGAGACTTACTTGTCAGTGCGGGTTCCGGATGGCAGGCGGCGGGTGGGAGGGCAGACGGGGAGCAGGTGTCACAAGGAGTGTGTGGGTAACTAATTCACAATACTTCCGCTCAACGTGGCACTGCTGGTCCTTCATCTCCCATGTCTCTTCACCAGGTGGCGGGCGGCCCGGAAATTAAGTGATGTGTTGTGCAGCAGTCAGTGTGAAGTGACTGTGAGTAACACTGATGGTGCTGATGATGCTGCTGCAGAATCGGGAAGCAATTAATTCATAAATATAATGTACTCAGTGTATTATACATACATAAACATGTACATACGTGTATTTGTGTATACATGTATATACATGAGTGTGTGTGCATATATATATATATATATACAGCCAGTTCCCAGGAACAAAAGTCCTCCCCCGCTTCCGCTAAGTCCACAGCATGACGCTGGGGCTCCACTGGTGGAGCCAGGTGCGGTGGGGGCCCGTCTCAAGTGCTTCAGCAATCAGTGGGCTTGCTCACAGGTGGATCCCTGGATTCTACAAGTAGTGTCTCAGGGATTCAAGCTGGAATTCGAGACGTCTCCCCCTCGCCGTTTCCTAAAATCTGCCTTGCCAACATCTCCCTTGGACAGGGAGGCTGTGATAGAGGCAAATTCACAAGCTGTATTTGCAGCAGGTGATAGTCAAGGTACCCCTCCTTCAACAAGGAAGGGGTTACTATTCCACAATGTTTGTGGTACCGAAACCGGACGGTTCGGTGAGACCCATTTTAAATTTTAAATCTTTGAACACGTATATAAAACGGTTCAAGTTCAAGATGGAATCGCTCAGGGCGGTTATCTCAAGCCTGGAGGAAGGGGATTACATGGTATCACTGGACATCAAGGATGCTTACCTGCATGTCCCCATTTACTCTCCTCACCAGGAGTACCTCAGATTTGTGGTACAGGACTGTCATTCTGCGGCGGGACTGCCGCATTCTAGATCAGTAAAAGCCCATTCCACGAGGAAGGTGGGCTCTTCTTGGGCGGCTGCCCGAGGGGTCTCTGCTTTACAACTTTGCCGAGCTGCTACTTGGTCGGGGTCAAACACATTTGCAAGATTTTACAAGTTTGACACCCTGGCTGAGGAGGACCTAGAGTTCGCTCATTCGGTGCTGCAGAGTCATCCGCACTCTCCCTCCCGTTTGGGAGCTTTGATATAATCCCCATGGTCCTTACGGAGTCCCAGCATCCACTTAGGACGTCAGAGAAAATAAGATTTTACTCACCGGTAAATCTATTTCTCGTAGTCCGTAGTGGATGCTGGGCGCCCATCCCAAGTACTTGTACATAGTTATTGTTAACAAAAGGGTTATTGTTGAGAGCCATCTGTGCAGAGGCTCCGTTGTTGTCATACTGTTAACTGGGTATAATATCACGAGTTGTACGGTGTGATTGGTGTGGCTGGTATGAGTCTTACCCGGGATTCAAAATCCTTCCTTAGTGTCAGCTCTTCCGGGCACAGTATCCTAACTGAGGTCTGGAGGAGGGTCATAGGGGGAGGAGCCAGTGCACACCAGGTAGTCCTAAAGCTCTCTTTAGTTGTGCCAAGTCTCCTGCGGAGCCGCTATTCCCCATGGTCCTTACGGAGTCCCAGCATCCACTACGGACTACGAGAAATAGATTTACCGGTGAGTAAAATCTTATTTATATATATATATATATATATATATATATATATATATATATATATATATATATGACTTGGGGTTTGTTTTATTAGATAGAGCATGTCCCTGTGAAGTGCCTTTTGGGGTTGTGGTTTTTCAGAAAGTTTTAGGTTTTTTTTAATTAAGAGAAATATGCCCCATTATAGAGATCGGGCATTTCAATTTGTTGCGCCTGCGCAGTGGCCGCCAGCAGGGGGTGTACTAGAGTGCCTTCTCTTGAGAGCCGCAATATGGCCGCCTTCTCCCCGGTTATTCTGTAAATAGGAAAATAACCTCACAGGTTCACATAGGGCAGAGTTGCCACTACTAGTGCAGGGCTGTAACTTACAGTACTAAGGAAAAGCCATATACTAAAGCGGCACGGTGACCTCACCCCTCTCAGAGACACCAGGGCGCAGCACACTGGTACACACACCTGTTAGCTCAGGGCAGCACTATAGGACCCTCCTGTAATGCTGTGCTGGCGGCGTGTAGTGATCAGGGCACTGGGAGACTGGCTGGCTGGTCTCCGTCTCTGCTGCCTATAGAACTTCCACCTCTGTTATATATCAGGGCTGCTCTCCTGTTATGATTCCAATACTCTGGTCTGGGGATATCTTATAGCAAGGACCTGAGTACTGGAACGTAATGCTTGGAAAGGGAGTGGGAACTGGAATAGCCCCTGGCGCCCTATCTCCGTTGTCTCGCCCGTGCTGTCAGAAATCTCTTGCGAGACTATGGTTGCTTGGGCCCATGGCAGCCGCGTTTGAAGGGCGGATTACGTCTGCCCAACTCCGATGCCCCCTCAGGTCTTAATGGGAGACAAAGAGAAATCCGAGACAGGGTGATAACAAGGGGCCCTCTACTTAACAACAAAGCCAGGGGCTCAAAACTAACTTTAAACTAGAGTATGTGCGGAAAACCGCCAGGGAAAAGGACAACCAAAATACCCACTTGTCCACTCTTCTACCCGGCACCGGCGAGTTCCGGAGAGGAGTGTGGGAGCGTAAACCTCCGCAAATGCACCAACACAGAATACAAAATAAAGCGGCCTAGGCCGCAGCACGCGGCAGAGCCGCCACTCACGAAAACCACACGAGATCCTCTAGCGACTGTTGCGGGTAAATGAGGACTGGAAGACTCCTTGGGAAGAGATAACAACACTAAGATTCAGGAACTCTGAGGACAGGAATGACCGGACACAGCAGAACTGGAACAGACGTCAGCAAACCAAAGCAGCATGCAGGAAGCTATTACCGGCGTCTGTGTGAAGCACTGAGAAGGTATTTAGCAGGGAGTCCTTCAATCAGAAGTTCAGAGCCTGATTAGCACAATGCCGTGCAGCTGCCTTGCTGCACGACCAGAAGACAATGTGTGTGTGTAGTTCACTTGATTGACCCTGCAAGGGGAGCGCAGTCCGTCCGTGGCGTCCCCGTTGCTAGGGTCCAGGCGGCTCAGCGCGCCCGGCATCCTAGCGTTGCTAGGGAGCCGGCGGCTAGCACGCTCGGCGTCCCTAGTTGCTAGGCGCCGGGCCGCGAGGACATCGCGGACCACGGCGCCTAACACCTGTGTGTTCTCTTCCTCTCCTACCTCACACTGGAACTGGCCGCCCAGAGAACGAGAGGGCAGCGGCTGACATCAGAGAGGGTGCAGCAATCTGTGTGGGCAGAGCCCCTCACAGCAAGGTGTCCTTATGCTGTGCCCCGTGTAATCACTGTGATCCATACAGACTCACCCTGGTATGCTCTCTATTATTTATTTTTTTACACTGCGGCATGCTCGAGGGAAGGGAGCAGGCACCACCCCACCGCCACTACTCCTCCGCCAGCATCACTGCCGAGCCGGTCAGTGTTCCGGCGGCAATGAGCAGTAGGCAGCCACCAGCAACAACAGTCAGGAAGCTGTTACTCCCGGCAGCAGTAGCGTCAAGCTGCAATTCAGCCAGCGGCACGATGATCCGGGAGACAGTGGCAGCACAGGGAAGCAGTACCCCCTCCAATCGCAGCACCAACTAGGAAACTGAGGCAGCAACCTGCCCCCAGCAGCAGCACCACCCTGATGATAGGTAAGATGCATTTTGGTGTCACAAGAAGGTGGCCGGAGTAGTGGCTGGCTGTGGTCACACCCCGGGGAAAAGTGATAGTGATTTCAGTGTTCCCTTGCGCGGGGATTGGATGTGTAGATGTATGGAGGCTATGTATGTATAGATGTGAGCGGCAGTGTGCGGATGTATGAGAGCGGCAGTGTGCGGATGTATGAGAGCGGCAATGTACGGCTGTATAACTGCGTCGGTGTGCGGCTGTATGAGTGCGATGGTGTGCGGCTGTATGCGTGCGGCGGTGTGCGGCTGTAAGAGTACGGCTGTAAGAGTACGGCTGTAAGAGTACGGCTGTAAGAGTGCGGGGTTGTAAGGATGTATGAGAGCGGGGTTGTACGGATGTATGAGAGCGGGGTTGTACGGATGTATGAGAGCGGCAGTGTATGGATGTATGAGAGCAACAGTGTACAGTTGTGTGAGAGCGGCAGTGTGCGGATGTATGAGAGTGGCGGTGTACGGATGTATGAGAGCGGCAGTGTATGGATGGCAGCGTCATAGGGAGGGATGTCGGAATGCTGTTATAGGGTTCCTAATACAAAATGCCACGTTGGGCTTGATGGGCAGGTAGTGCGGCAAGCACACCCAAATTGGCATCTGACGTCGCCTGCAGTCCACACTGTTGTGAGGAGTCAGAGTTAATTTTGACTGTGTAGTGTACTCACAGAGGACCTACCGCCCGTCCCCTCCTCGCATCTGAGCAGCAGGTCAGGCTCTTATTTTCTTTTTAATCAGGAGAGGCCGAGTGAACTGTGAGCAGGGGGGCAGAGCTACATGGGACCCAGAGGGGCTGCTGTGCTGTCAGAGAGGGAGAGGAAGAGAGAGATGAAGCTACTGCAGATCCCCAGCTGATTGTGAGGTGCCGGGTTGAAGGGTGATGTGATCACCCTTCTCCCTCGCTGCCGCTGGGGACCGCATCTAGGCTTCCTCCATCGAGGGCATGCGGCGCAGCAGTGGGCAGCGTGTAATGAGTTTGTCTGACTCATTATACTGCTGCCTGTTGTGGACACCTCCGTCCGTACGGACTGGTGTACATGCCCAGCACAGAGGTGACAGTGTTGGTGGAAGTGCTGCCCAGTTCTGACCCTGCAGGCCTCCCTGATCTGACTGCGGCCGCTGCTACTGCTGCGGCCCGAAACCCCTGCCGGTCCCCTCCATAGACTTCTGCCTGTCCAGCGCTGAGGTACTAGGGGTATCCCAGCTGCGGGAAGGGTATGTCTCTGGCTTTCTCTCCGGCAGGGGAAGGTGACAGCGGCGGAGGAAGTGTTGCCCACCTCAGACACTGCAGGCCTCCCCGATCCAGCTGCGGCCACAGCTGATGCTGCCAGAACCCCCTGCTGGTCTCCTTTGTTGACTGCCGCATGGCCAGTGCTGAAGTACTGGGGGTAGGCCAGCTACGGGAAGAGTGTCTCTGCCTCGGGCTCTCTCTCTCTGTCAGGGGAAGGAAGGGCTGATTCTCTGGCACAACAGGGAGGGCTAGGCTGCAGGAACACAGCACTGGAAGAAACAGGAGGCCGAACTCATGACCAAAAAGTGAGCAGTGCAGTGATCAGCCCCCTAGTCTTTCCCTCTCTCTGGGTGCAGAGCTGTATTCTACAGAGAGAGCTGGGATGGGAAGAAGGGGAACGGCACCTGACACACACATACACGCGCGGCACCTGACACACACATACACGCGCAACACCTGACACACACACATACACGTGCGGCACCTGACACACACACACGTAGCATCAGACACAATAAAATAAACATGCAGCACCTGACCCACACATACACGCGCAACACCTGACACACACACATACACATGCGGCACCTGACACACACACACACACACGTAGCATCAGACACAATAAAATAAACATGCAGCACCTGACCCACACATACACGCGCAACACCTGACACACACACATATACACGTGCGGCACCTGACACACACACGTACCATCAGACACAATAAAATAAACATGCAGCACCTGACACATGCATATACACGCAGCACCTGACACATGCATATACACGCAGCACCTGACACATGCATATACACGCAGCACCTGACACATGCATATACACGCAGCACCTGACACATGCATATACACGCAGCACCTGACACATGCATATACACGCAGCACCTGACACATACATATACACGCACACCATCAGACACACACATACACACGCAGTGCCTTACTCACACACTCATAGACACGTGCAGCACCTGAGGCACACACATGTACACGCGCAGCACCTGACGCACACACATGTACACGCGCAGCACCTGACGCACACTCATGTACACACGCAGCACCTGACGCACACTCATGTACACGCGCAGCACTTAATGCACACTCATGTACACGCGCAGCACCTGACGCACACTCATGTACACGCGCATCACCTGACACAGACATACGTATTCATGCACAGCACCAGACATACACTTGTACACACGCGGAGCACCTGATACTCACACACATATACACCCGCCACACCTGACACACACACACACACGTGCGGCAGCTGACGCATACACACGCACCATCAGACACACTCATATATACACGCAGCACCTGACACACACATACACACAGGAGCTGACACACACATACACAGGCAGCACCTGACACACACACATATACACGCGCAGCACCTGACACCACGCACTCACACGTACAAGCAATGCATTTCACGCCTACCTCCAGCCTCAGTTACAGGCTGCTGCCGCCTACCCCCCTCCCTGCATCAGCTGCAAAGGCAGCAAAATATTTTGACCAAAGTCTAAAGGCCCGTACACATTAAACGATGTCGCTCTGTGAGCTACATCGTCTAATGTTTCCCCTCCCGGGCCGGCCGGCGGCCGACTGTACACACTGAGCGATATGACCGCTCATATCGCTCAGTGACGTCACGCCCCCGCCAGCCCTGCATGAAGGTCGTGGACGACAGTCCACATCCTTCCTGCATGCCCTACCGACAGCGAAGATTGTTGCCGACCCGCGGGGCCGCGCATCGTTTGTCGCTGGCTGCATACACACTTAACGATAAAATGAGCGACGTCGCTCATTAAATCGTTAAGTGTGTACGGACCTTAAACAATTTGGTTTGGTTAATAAAATAATTTTGCACAGAACAGTGATGTTATACGAACATTTTCATTAAACATTTAAAAAATCAAATGTTTATTCTTACAGTGAAATTTTACATTTCTGAATAAAAAAAATAAATGTAAAAAAAGCGATGAAATTCCATAGACAAAAAACCTTACGGTTTCACATGTCCCATTAAGGCTTCTTAGACATGATCGAAATTTCAGAAGCCTGTTGTAACTCTTCCACTCAAACTCCAAAAAGCAATGAAATTCCGATCATTAAGGCTGACGCCTTAATGGACGTGTTCCTTGCGCAATACAGATATGGTATGCCATCACAGCCTGTGGGTAAGTGCAGATTCAGCACTCTCACAGAGTGAGATTGCTGTCACTCACACAATGGTGGAGCTGCTAATTCACAGATTTGTGTGCTCATTGGAATACACACATGCAGTCTATGCAACTGAAGGTCTGAGCGGAAGACAAAGCTGCTCAGATGAGGTAAGAGTGTTGTTGATTGGAGGGAGGAGAGCGGTGTGGATGGGGGAACAGAAGTGTGTGGATAGAGGGAACACTAAGCAGCACTAATGGGGGGGACAGAGAAACACGGGGTAATTCAGACCGCAGCAGCAGCAGCAGCGATTGCAGTCTGAATTAGTTTGTGAGGTGCGCACGTGCAATGGCCGCACTGCGCGTGCGTACCCCAGGAGCCCAGTGAGATGCTATCACACTGCCTGATTGATAGGCAGAGGTGGTTTGGGGAAGGAGGGGGGCGTGCAAACAGCGTTAGAATGCCATTGGCAGGGCATGGTCTGCACAACGGAGGCGTTTCCGGACCACTGGGGGGTGGGCTGTGGCGGTTATCCCCCTGCCAAGAGCGCAGGATCCACTAAATTTACCTTCAGGATGTCAGCTACATGAATAGGGTAAGAGTGGTGTGGATAAGGGGTAGATTAAGCAGCAAGTATGGGAAGGGAGACAGAGCGGTGCAGATGGGGGAAATGGTGCAGATGGGTTGAAAACACTGGCATGGATGGGTAGAAAACTGGTGCAGATGGGAGAGAAGACAGTGTGCCATGTACTGGAGGAGGCAGAGTGACGTTGAAGAAGGAAACACTGAGCAGCACAGAGAGAAGGAAACGGTGGTACAGACAATGCACAGGTGGGGAAAGACAGATGGTACAGATAAGTTAGTACAGACTAGCACAGATGGGAGAACACAGCAGTAGGGATTGGGGAAGACCGGGCAGCATGGGGGTGTATAGGGGAAGTAAGTGTAGATGCATAGACCGTAGATGGGGTATTATAGTTTAGCAATTAACCAAGATGTTTGAGGGAGCTAAATGTGTATACTAAGTGAGATGGATGTATGGAGTTAGAAGGATGTTGTAACAAGGTGGCTTTGTTGTGTTGACTGAATGGGATGGTTGTGGGCACTGTGTGGGATGGGAGCACCACAAAACTGCTCAGACCTTCAGTTGCATAGACTGCATGTGTGTATTCCAATGAGCACACAAATCTGTGAATTAGCAGCTCCACCATTGTGTGAGTGACAGCAATCTCACTCTGTGAGAGTGCTGAATCTGCACTTACCCACAGGCTGTGATGGCATACCATATCTGTATTGCGCAAGGAACACGTCCATTAAGGCGTCAGCCTTAATGATCGGAATTTCATTGCTTTTTGGAGTTTGAGTGGAAGAGTTACAACAGGTTTCTGAAATTTCGATCATGTCTAAGAAGCCTTAATGGGACATGTGAAACCGTAAGGTTTTTTGTCTATGGAATATATATATATATATATCACAAACATATATGATTCATACATATATCACACACACATACATGATACATACATGAGAAAGACCTGGGATGGTGATGAGGCCAGGGCCCCCTGCTGATGTTGCGTTGAGGAAGGCAGTGTTCCAGGGCGGATGCCAGTCGGGGAGAGCGCCGCGCAGCCCGGGAAAAATACTGCTGAGGAGCTACATCTGGAAGAGCCCCTGGGAGGGAGAGTGCCACATGCCCCATCCTGCGCGGCAGACTCTGCAGGCCTGCACATGGGAAGGGAGGTCTCTGGCCACACATACTCACCCTTCTGCTGAAGCCCCGCTGCTGTCCCCATCAGCGATCTCCAGCGGGGAGCGGGGCCAGGATGAACCTCAACCTGTGAGAACTATCTTCATGATCAAGAGATCTCATATGCAAGATAAGTATGTGTTGGGATAGGGCTGGGGAGGGCGGCTGCTCGGGCACCCCCCCGTCAAGTTAAGGAGATTTAACTGAGGAAGCACAAGGGAACTCTCGTCTGGGGACAACAACTGCAGGGAGACCACATCTTTTCATATGAACATGGGAGGGCAGAAGGCTGCCTAATACTGAAGCACCCTCAGACATTAAACCATATGCAACAACTATTGCAAGCATTCCTGGGGGAAGTTCTGCAGCAGACGGATTTGCATACGGTGATGTCATCCAAGCAGTGGGCCAAAGTTGGCTGGAACCCTCATCTGTATATGAAAAGAGAAAAGGGGCATGCAGGGCATGGCGGCCTTTTGCGGCGCTTGGATAACCCCAAGTTTGCATTAAACACCCCCACCCTCCTTCGGTGTGGGGCTCATGTTGGCCATGCCCAAGCCCCTGAAGCATTCAAGCTGATTTCTTGCAGCAGCTGGGCACTGTAACAGCTTCAGAGCTGCTCTACAAGACAAGTAAAAGGGTGTGGGCCCTGCAGCACCACCTGTAGTTTGCATACACACATATATAGGACAGCATCTCTTATATGCCCCAGGGTCAATAAAATAGTATCCTTGTCTAGGCTATCCATCCCCTCAGATAAGGTATTTGTCCATGCCGCTACAGCACTACACACCCAGGCCGACGCAATTGCCAGTCTGAGTAAGGTACCTGAATGTGTATAAATGGACTTCAGGGTAATCTCCTGTTTGCGGTCAGCACACTCTTTGAGGGTAGCCGTATCCTGGGACGGGAGGGCTACCTTCTTGGATAAGCGTGTTAATGCTTTGTCCACCCTAGGGGAGGATTCCCATCGTAACCTATCCGTTGATGGGAAAGGATACGCCATAAGAATCCTTTTGGAAATCTGCAGTCTTTTATCTGGAGATTCCCAAGCTTTTTCACATAACTCGTTCAGCTCGTGTGAGGGGGGAAAGGTTACCTCAGGCTTCTTTCCCTTGTACATATGTACCCTCTTGTCAGCGACAGGGGGTTCCTCTGTGATGTGCAAAACATCTTTTATTGCCATAATCATAAATCGAATGGATTTTGCCAATTTTGGCTGTAACTTTGCATCATCGTAATCGACACTGGAGTCAGAATCCGTGTCGGTATCTGTGTCAACAATCTGGGATAGTGGGCGCTTATGAGACCCTGACAGTCCCTGCAACATAGGATCAGGCATGGGTTTAAATCCTGACTGTCCCAAAGCTTCTGCCTTGTCTAATCTTTTGTGCAATGAGTTTACACTAGCATTTAAAACATTCCACATATCCATCCAATCAGCTGTCGGCGGAGACACCACATTCATTTGCTCCCGCTCCTCTCTAATATAGCCTTCTTCCTCAGACATGTCGACACACGTGTACCGACACACTACACACACAGGGAATGCTTTTTCTGAAGACAGTTTCCCCACAAGGCCCTTTGGAGAGACAGAGAGAGAGTATGTCAGCACACCCCCCAGCGCTATATAACCCAGGAATAAAACAGTAACTTAATGTTTGCCCAGTAGTGCTGCTGTATGTAATTTGCGAATTATGTGCCCCCCCCCCCTCTTTTCAACCCTCTTGTCTAACGTGGTATAAGCAGGGTAGAGTCCGGGGAGCTTCCTCTCAGCGGTGCTGTGGAGAAAAAATGGCGCTGGTGAGTGCTGAGGGAGAAGCCCCGCCCCCTCGGAGGCGGGCTTCTGTCCCGCTTAAACTGTAAAATTGGTGGGGGCTTATACATATATAAAGTGCCCAGCTGTATATATGTTATATTTTTGCGAAAGAGGTTTATATTGCTGCCCAGGGCGCCCCCCCTGCGCCCTGCACCCTTACAGTGACCGGAGTATGTGAGGTGTATGGGAGCAAAGGCGCACAGCTGCAGTGCTGTGCGTTACCTCAGTGAAGATCATGAAGTCTTCTGCCGCCTCTGAAGTCTTCTTTTCTTCTCATACTCACCCGGCTTCTATCTTCCGGCTCTGCGAGGGGGACGGCGGCGCGGCTCTGGGACGGACGGCGAGGGTGAGATCCTACGTACCAATCCCACTGGAGCTAATGGTGTCCAGTAGCCTAAGAAGCAGGACCTTGCAACTCAGATAGTAGGACTGCTTCTCTCCCCTCAGTCCCTCGATGAGGGAGTCTGTTGCCAGCAGTGCTCCCTGAAAATTAAAAACCTGACAAAATACTTTCTGTCAGAAAGCTCAGGAGAGCTCCTGAAAAGCACCCAGTCTCCACTGGGTACAGTATCAAACTGAGGTCTGGAGGAGGGGCATAGAGGGAGGAGCCAGTGCACACCCAGAACTAAAGTCTTTCTTAAAGTGCCCATGTCTCCTGCGGAGCCCGTCTATCCCCATGGTCCTTACGGAGTCCCCAGCATCCTCTAGGACGTTAGAGAAAATAGGATTTTAATACCTACCGGTAAATCCTTTTCTCTTAGTCCGTAGAGGATGCTGGGCACCCGTCCCAGTGCGTACTGTGTCTGCAGTTATTAAATGGCCCTTAACTCCAGAACATTTATGTGGAGATGAAAACATCCAAGGAAGACTTGATCATCTTCCTTGGATGTTTTCCCCCTGTGTGACTGCTCTCCAGCCTCGGAGGGTTGCATCCGTGGTCCCTAGGATCCCGTCCTGGATCCCGAACCATCGCCCCTCTAGGTGGTGAGAACTGTGCAGCCACCAATGGAGTGAGATTCTTGTCTTGGAAGACAGGATTATCCTCCGGTGCATGTGTAGGTGGGATCCGGACCACTTGTCCAACAGGTCCCACTGGAACACTCTGGCATGGAACCTGCCAAACTGAATGGCCTCGTAGGCCGCAACCATCTTCCCCAGCAACTGAATGCATTGATGGATTAACACTCTTGCTGGTTTCAGAATTTGTTTGACCAGACTCTGGATCTCCAGAGCCTTTCCACTAGAAGAAAACCTCTTCTGTGTCCAGTATCACTCCCAAAAACAACAACCGCGTCATTGGGACCTACTGCGATTTTGGCAAGTTTAGGAGCCAACCATGTTGTTGAAGAACTGTCAGGGAGAGTAGATGTTTTGCACCAACTGGTCCCTGGATCTCGCCTTTATCAGGAGATCATCCAAGTACGGGATAATTGTGACTCCTTGCTTGCGAAGGAGGACCATCATTTCCGCCATCACCCTGGTGAAAATCCTCGGAGCCGTGGACAGACCAAACGGCAACGTCTGAAATTGGTAATGACAATCCTGAATTGCAAACCTCAGGTAGCTTGATGCAGTGGCTAAATGGGAACATATAAGTAGGCATCCTTTATGTCTACCAAAACCATGAAATCTCCTTTATCCCCCGGACTGGAGGTCACTACCCTGAGAGATTCCATCTTGAAATTGAATTTCTTTAGGTAGAAATTAAGGGATTTCAGATTTAAGATTGGTCTGACTGAGCCGTCCGGCTTCTGGACCACGAAGAGGCTTGAATAAAAACCTTCTCCCTGCTGACTAAGGCTGATTTGAACAATCGGTGAGGGGGAACGTCTTGAAACCCCAGTTTGTACCCTTGGGACACTATTTGTAAAACCCACGAGTCCAGGTCCGAATGAATCTAGAACTGACTGAAGAGTTTTAGACGTGCCCCCCACTGGTGCGGGCTCCTGCAAGAGAGCCCCAGCGTCATGCAGTGGATTTGGCAGAAGCAGAGGATGATCTCTGCTCCTGCGATCTTGAAGAGGCTACAGACCTCTTCCCTCTTTTCCTTCCTCTACCTGCAAAGAAAGGGGAATCTTAACTTCTTGCATATCTATTGGGCCGAAATGACTGCGTCAGATAATGATGCGTCTTCATCCGTTGAGAGGGAACATAGGGCAAGAAGGATGACTTACCTGCGGGAGCTGCCGAGATCAAATTAACTAGGCCGTCGCCAAACAAGGCTTCACCTTCATAGGGAAGAGACTCCCTTTCTTCTTGGAGTCAGCATCAGCATTCCCTTGGTGAATCCACAATGCCCTCCTATCCGAGACTGCCATGAAATTGGCCCGTGAGCACTTGTGCCCGGTGTAGGATTTTTAAATATGTGTAGTTTACTGTATGCAAGGGTTTAAAACCTTTTAGGAACTGAGATCTAAGGTGTATTACATGTAGTTTAAAAAAAACAAAAAAGGTTTATTTTATGGCAGTAGTTTCCAAACTGGGGTTCTTGCACTGGTAGCATAGTTTGGTGGTCCAGGACCAATTAAAATTATTTATACTTTATTAAATTGGCAAAACCATTCCCTCACAACATAACTGAACCTGAGGATGACATGCTATAAACACAATTTACTTAATTTTATATTTTTTTCTGAATTTCTCAATAAAAAAAACTTTGGCCTAGGGGTGCCGTGAAACAAATTTTGATACTCTAGGGCAGGGGTGTCAAACCCATGGGCCGCATGCCGCCCCCAATGCATCCTTTTGTGGCCCACAGGCCGGGGTCCGGCAGGGGTCCTTTTGTGGCCCGATCACCTTGCTTAGAGCGAGGGCAGGAGAGTGCAGCCAGAGTCTTTGCTTTCTATGTGCGGCACCATCTTCCCGAAGAGATCACCGGGAAGATAGTGCCTCTTCCACTGGCTACAGCACAGGTATACTGGGGTGGGGCAGCAAACTGGGGGCCCCAATGGGCCCCTCCAGCAGTCCCTCTACCAAAACACGTCTTTTGGTGGTTTTGCGGTGTTGTTATAACTACATGGTGACGATACTGTAGCACAGAGATTTTCAACCATTTACAACTCACGTCACACAGAACAAGATTTAAATATTGACAAGGCACACTGAAATATAATGGTGATGCATGGTGCAGTATCGTGTCCTAGGATGTCATGTCGCAGCTTCTCCATAGGTAACGCCTGAACAGGCCCGGTGACAGGGGGGACAAAGGGGACACTTGTTCAGGGCTCCAAGTATTAAGAACAGAAATAATGGGGCCACAGTGCCAATATTGCTTTTTAAAGTGTATCCACCAACTGCTCAATTTAAGCAGGAAAACAATTAACAGGCCAACTAAACCCTCCCCCCTCCTTTTACCCCATCACTTTGTCCAGTCCCTGTGGTCCATACTGTATTGCCATTATTATGCATGTTGCTGTGCTGGCCCTTTTCTGAATGTCCCTGCCACCGCCACCGAAGAGCTGGATAGCCCAGTATGAAAACCACCTGCCGGCCTCACTGATGGTCCGAGTCAAAGGCTCCATTTTTTTTAAAGATCCCTCTGCCAAGTTAAGGGGGGTTGAGGGGGCCCCAGAGATATCAGTGCACTGGGCCCCGAGATTTCTGTTGCTGGCCCTGACCCTCAGGGGCGTATCTACCCCTTGGCCAGGATGGCACTTGCCAGGGGCACCATCCAGCTGTGCCAACCGTGGCTAAGGGATAGAGTTCTGCAGTCTCGAAAGGGCGCTATGGCAATCAGCGTGGGACTGACCAATTAGACGGTGAGGGAAGGATACTGAAATTGTCCCAACCCTGTTACAGTTTGAAACGCCCCTCAACTGCTGTCCACTGCTTCACTCCTAGCTCTGCCCCTTTGAAATTATTAATCCCTACCCCCCGGTAGGTGGAGTTCTCCAGGCCCATACTCAGGAGTCACCACTGCTGTACATTATGTGCCGGTTGTAGAGGCAGAGCGGGGAACATCAGAGAACGCCACAAATTACACAGTGGGCAAGGAGATGGCTGGAGACAGCTGCACAGCCATGCCTTGCAAGTTCGAGAGAGCTGTTGAATTTCAGCACTTCAAGTCAGAGCCTGCCCCCTGCTGCCCAAGCAGTCCGTGACAGTTAGTGTCGAGGAGGGAGGGATTTGTGCATGTGTGCTATCAGTGTGTGTGTGTGGGGGGGGGGGGTGGAGGATGTGTGTGACTGTGAGGGAGCTGTCAGTGTCAGTGGGGAGAGGAGCAGGAGGGAGTTGTCAGTGTGTGGAAGTGATGAGAGTTGTCAGTACTGGGGAAATGTGTGTGTGTGTGTGTACTAGATTTAGGAGTGTGTGTTTGTGAGAGGTTTCAGTTGGGGAATTAGAGTTCATACAGTAATTAAATGTTTTCATATTGAGAACTACATCTCCCAGCATATACAGTGTGCTGGGGATGCTAACAAGCTTTATTTAAAAGTTTAAAAAACATTGCTTTTATGACTGCAATGGTTAAAAAGGGAGAGCTATAAATCAATTTATCAGTGAATGATCGCAGTTTGAGCTGTTACATTTTACTGAACCACCTATCCCTCCACACTCACTACCTGTCCTCAGGATACATTTACCATCCCGGCAGACGGTATACCGGCGGTCATTTGACCGATGTTGGAATCCTGACACCACTTGGGAGACTGGTGCCGGCACACAGACAGCCAACATCCCGAAGGCGAGTATTGGAGGGAGGGTTAGGACCGGGGGAGCGGGTGTTAGGGAAGGCACTAGGAGGGGGGGGGGTTAGTCCTAGCTGCCACCCCCTGAGGGTTAGCCCTATCCGCCACCCCCCCAGAGGGTTAGGATTAGGTATCATGTGACTGCTGGAATCCCGAGCGCCGGATGCCATACCCAACCCCCTTTACTTTTTCAGGCATTTCTATCTCTCCTCTCTCTATGGTGTTCCGATTGCCCACTTTCCCTTGTGCTTTTCTCTCTCTCTCCTTTGTTTAGAGCATCAGTTTCTGTAGTCCACTTTATCCTTATTTTTTCCAGTGTTTCACTATCTCTCTGATGTAATGAGGATGTATGGTCTAGAGGGATCAGTAATGCATTGTACTGTATAGAGGCGTCAGGGATGTAGCGTAGGGTATAGAGGCGTCAGGGATGTAGCGTAGGTTATAGAGGCATCAGGAATGTAGCGTAGGGAATAGAGGCATCAGGGATGTAGCGTAGGGTATAGAGGCGTCAGGGATGTAGCATAGGGAATAGAGGCGTCAGGGATGTAGCGTAGGGAATAGAGGCATCAGGGATTTAGCTTAGGGAATATAGGCATCAGGGATGTACTAGCAGGTATATAGAGGTCAGTGTACTGTATAGAGGGGTCAGTAATGCAGTGATGGTTATAGAAAGGTCAGTGATGTAGTGTAGGGTATAGAGGGGTCAGTTATGTAGTGTGGGGTAAAGAGGGGTCAGTAAAGATACTAAGCTGAAGTACTTAGAACACTTCTTGAATTAAGACACAACCTGCAAGAAAAAGTATGCAATATGGGTGAAAAGGCAAATGTCAGAGGTCTGATACAAGTAACCAGCTCCACACCTTGCACCACATAGCGTTATGTTAAACTGGGATATGTTCTTTTTTGGTGTGTGTGTATGTGTGTGGGGGGGGGGGTGCCAAAGGAAATTTTTGCCATTGGCTCCTTTGGTCTAGAACCAGCCCTGATCACAAAATATTTTTGTCTAAGCAGACTGGACATTGATCAGCGTTGGCTCATTCTCAGCCCCCCGCCCAGCCTCTGCTGCCAACAGACTGCTATTAGCTAGTTAACCTTCTGCCTTCCCTATCTATGACACAGACTGCTGCTAATGCTACCAGACTGTTCCCAGTGGCTTCACACCAACAGTGAATCCCAGCCGATGATGTAGGGCAGCGTGTGGGGGAGGGGGTCAGTTGCTGTGGCTCCAACATGGTAACCGCCAATGGACTGCAATGCTTTATCGAAAGGGGGGGCGCCAGTCCCTTACTTTGCCAGGGGCGCTTGGACCCCTAGCTACACCTCTGTTGACCCTAACCGATACCCCTAAACTAACCATAATTCCTGCAGTAAAAATCCATGTTTCTATGTATATAGGGGGTCATTCCGAGTTGATCGCATGCTGCCGTTGTTCGCTGCGTAGCAATCAGTTGAAAAAAAATGGCTAATCTGTGCATGCGCATGCTCCGTAATGTGCATGCGCATCGTACGGGTACAAAGTCCATTGTGGTTTTGCACTAGTTCTAGCGATTATTCCAATCACAGAACAGGCCACAAGGAGATTGACAGAAAGAGGGCGTTTCTGGGTGGCAACTGACCGTTTTCAGGGAGTGCTTGGAAAAATGCAGGCGTGGCAGAAGAAATGCAGACGTGGCTGGGCATTCACTGGATGGGTGTGTGACATCAAAAGCCGTCCCTCGGTTGTTAGAATCAACGCACACGAAGTGTAACTACAGTGCTGGTCTTATTTTGAAACGATTTTGCAGGCGCTCTGCTGCTCAAGTGTTCGCACTTCTCCAAAGTGAATATACACTCTCCAGTGGGCAGCGACAATGCGTTTGCATGGCTGCTAAAAACTGCTAGCGAGCAATCAACTCAGAATGACCCCCATAGTGTATTGCAAGAAAATATCTGTAAATCCAATGGTACCGTAAGTGCGGTATATACTCGCACTTCTTTGCGGGGTGAGAACATCTCCCCTAAGTGAAGTCAGCCCTATGAATAGAGTTTGTGTGATCCCTGTGCAGCAGTCACAGAAAGGGTTCATCTCTGCAGTTTGTCACTCAAATTACATTGCTGCATTTTTTTCTAGAAGTGGATCTGAGAGCTGTTACCCGCAGACCAGCTACAATAATTATCCTGGTTACTCACTAGACCAGTGGTTCTCAAACTGCACCCTGGGGTGCCTCAGGACACTTGCAGGGGTGCCTTGGATTGGTGGTCCAGGACCAATTCAAAATATTTATAGTTAGTGTTATAGGCAAAACCAGTGCTGTTGGCTGGCAATCATAACATATGTGCACAAGCAGAAGCAAATCCTGTCCCCTACCAAAGGGCCAGTGCTAGGGTGTTTGGCGCCTCCCTGCAAACTATTAATTTGGGCCCTCTCTCCAATACTTAATAAAGGGACAGTGCGCTCCTTAAAAAAAGAAGGTGTGGTATCACAAGGAAGGGGCATGGCCACACAATAGCACCCCAAATCAAAATACGCCACACAGTAGCACTATCTTATTGTCATTACACCGCATGTAATAATAATAATAATAATACCCACAGTCGCAGTGCCCTTTATACACATAACCACCATATCAGTGCAGCTTACACACATAATGCCAACAGTAGCAGTGCCCCTTCTACACATGCCCACGGTGGCAATCCTTTACATGGCAAATATCAACCTGGTTTTGCCATGTAAAGGATTGCCACTTTAAAAACAAACAATCAAACAAAAACAAAAAAAAACAACAGGAAAAAACACAAAATCTCTCACTTTCTGATTCTCACACCCTATTACATTCCTCTCTATATATTTAAATGTTTCTATTACTGTATGTTCCCTCTTCCCTTCTCCAAACTATACACATCAACATTTTTTAGTATTTCCAGGTAAGTTTTGTGATGTAGGCCATGCACAATTTTAGTTGCCCTAATGTATTTACAGCCTTCTGGAGATATGGCTTCTGGAACTGAACACAGGATTCTAAATGTGGCTGTACCAAGGACCTATACAGTGGCATTACAGGTTGAGTATCCCTTATCCAAAATGCTTGGGACCAGAGGAATTTTGGATATCGGATTTTTCTGTATTTTGGAATAATTGCATACCATAACGAGATATTATGGTGATGGGACCTAAATCTAAGCACAGAAGGCATTTATGTTTCATATACACCTTATACACACAGCCTGAAGGTCATTTTAGCCAATATTTTTTATAACTTTGTGCATTAAACAAAGTGTGTGTACATTCACAGAATTCATTTATGTTTCATATACACCTTATACACACAGTCTGAAGTTCATTTAATACAATATTTTTAATAACTTTGAGTATTAAACAAAGTTTGTGTACACTGAGCCATCAAAACACAAAGGTTTCACTATCTCAGTCTCACTCAAAAAAGTCCGTATTTCGGAATATTCCGTATTTCGGAATATTTGGATATGGGATACTCAACCTGTATTACTTTTTTCTGCTACTGGTTCTTTAACCTATGCAAACAAGCATCTGACTTGCCTTTCCTATTGCTTTGTTACATTGCTTACCTGAAATAGTAATACTTAGATAGCTTTCCTCTTGCCATTATAATGCCCTTAATATTATAGTTAGCCTTTGCATTTTTGAGACGTGTATGATTTTGCATTTTTTGGCATTAAATGTTGCCATGTTCTTGACCATTCCTCTAGTCCAGGGGCGGAACTGCCAGAGACAACGGAGTCAGTTGCCGCCGGGCTCCAGCCCTAAAGGGGCTTCCTCCATTGCCCCCCGGCTGTTACGTGCCCTTCCTACTAAATAGACAAAGGCGCTACCAGCAGGGTCTCGCAGTTTGTACATTCCATGCCGTAACACCCTTCTTTCCAGCTTCACAATGAAGCTATTGGTACTTTGCAAAAAAAAAAAATTATTAGCATTGCAACTCAGCAGATCAATGCAGTGTGCAGCCACACACTCCATATATCTGCTCAGCCACAAAGCTGATTATTTCTTCACAAAGTACAAGGTGAGCTCCAAATAGAATTCTCTAGCTTAGATTATACCTTTCTATGCAAGGGTAAATAGCTCAATTGTTTGACTGCAATGCCACAGGAAATGGTTTGGATCCAAGACAGTGTGACTGAATAATAAAGAAACCTTAAGATGAGTTCATGAATGTTGTATAAGTATTAGTGAGAGAAGGGGTCAGGAGCATGCTAGGCTGCAAAAAATAAGGTAGGCTGCAAGTGAAAGTAATGATCTCCTATATATTTTCCCAGATCTGTCACTCTGTGTGGCTAACTCTGGGGGAAGTCACAGCAATGGGCGGAGACGGCAACTGCAGGACGATACACCAGTGCCAGCAGCAGACCGTAACAAAGTGACAGATCAGGGAGAATATATAGGAGGTAGGGAGGTGGCCATGGTACATGGCTGGCCAAGGGACACTAGCTCATGTACCCCTTTACCACTGAGGCTGGCCACCAAGGATGGACCTGTCACCAGTGCACATGCAATAACCTCTTCTGCTGCCCTCTTTGCAACTCAGATTGCCCAGTGCTCCCCTTCGCTAACAGTCCACAAAGTTTCCCCATCTCACGATCTGCCTCCTCACCCCCACTTTCATCTCTACAGCACACGCGCATATCATACAAGATCCCATCATGCGTACGTAGGTCTGAAATGCAAGAGGGAGGTTGGGGGGAGATTGGCATGCGCCAGCAACACCACACAGCTCACTGTGACCACAGTGGAGAGGCGCTGCAACAGGACAATACACCAACATCGGAGCAAGGAACTGCGTCGGTCAGGAGGAGAACTATTTCAATAGCATAAAAAGGTTAATGCGTCCCACCCTATGGACACCAGACTTATCAAGTCACTGTTGCCAGAGTCTCATACAATGACTCTGAACCTCTAAGCACACTATTTGACTGTCCACACCCTGCTGTGCCTATTACCCATCTCCTCCACCACCCTCAACACTGACCCACACATCATTCACCCACAAAGATACAATAAAGGTAGTTTGGATAAATTAGCTAAATGAAATGGATTTAACCAATTTATCTAAATGACCATTTTTGGATGTTTTCCAGTGTTTGTGAACAAATGGTCAATTGTAATTTGCTGCCACATATTAGCATAATTTTGTTTCAACTAGAAAAAAAAATTGGACAGATAATCTAAGTGTGGATCCAGTTTAAAGGTCCGTATTCACGGCCCGATTTTGGGGAGAGATGTGTGCTGAGCGAACTGCTCAGCACACATCTCTCCCCCCGCTCAGCACAGCGTGATGTGTGCTGAGCGTACGGGGGGTGGGGGGGGCGCTCATTTCACCCCCTGTGTAGGGCATTCTGTGTGTATCCAGCTTAACAGGTGTGAGCATCATACAACTACTGACTTGCGAGTAACTATACAGCAGCTCCATACCTTGTGACTTGAAGAAACACCAGTTAACCCCAGGAATGCTGCAGTCAAAGCAACAATTCCTCTTCTTCAATTACCATTTTAATAATAGGGTAAAGAAAATGAAGTGGATTTTTGAAAGAAAATAATACTGTCAATATACTATTAAAACAAATTAAAATGGTAAAAGTTATTGTACTTTAAGTAAAAATAAAAGAGACAAAATATCAATCCCAGTTTTGGATTACTTTAATTAACAAAAAAAATGCATATAGCAGAGGATAGTTTCAATCTGCCTACCTCTGGGTTATGGGCCCAGCATGCTTCCATTGCAGTACTCTGCTGCACATGTAAGTGCAAGAGATCCTGAAGCACTCACTCATCATGGGAAAGTACCAATGTGTTTCTTCGTTGGTTGATGGAAGAAACATCTTACAAAAACTCTCCAGATTATTGACTTTTTAAAGTTTTTCTAGGAAACGTTTTAGATGAATGCTTATTAGCCTTTGTCAGTATGGACTTTTGCAAAGTGTCTCTGTGGCGCAATCGGTTAGTGTGTTTGGCTATTAACCAAAAGGTTGGTGGTTCAATCCCACCCAGGGACGTAATTAACCTTGTGATCAGATTTTGGTGATATTTAAGTAGACAAGTCAAAATTTCAAACCTCCTCTTATGGTGTAGGGTACATGGCCTTCTCTGATGTAATCAGAGTTAGATTTGATTCAGTGATCTTATAAAAAACAGCTAGGAAGCACAATTTAGCAGTGGGTTGCAGAGAAAAAAAATATGCTGGCAGAAAAATCCAATCGAGTGATTAAACAGCTCTTCATTTTCTGGCTTTATTTTTATGCTAACAAATTTGTTCTCTGAAAAGTGTCCACAAAGCCAAGTCTCTGATTAACACCTTTGTAAGGATGGTTTTTCACCTATTACTAAATTAAACTTGCTTCATTGGAAAGGCAGCAAGATGCATCCTCATTTCAATGTCTACTGAAATAATACAAGTTGACACCAGGAAACATTAACGCCACTGCATCCTTGCTGCTTTCTCATGTGGAAGTCTGTTTAATGTGAAAACAAATGTGTGTGTTTTTTTCAACCTGGAAGCCCAACATCGATTAAGATCGATCTTAAATAGACCCCTGGGTTTTAAGGATAACCATGGTTGAGTCCAATGGTTAATTCACATTGACCGAAGTTCTAATTAAGTCACCTGTGCTCAAGCATGATATCCTTAAAATCTGGATTGCAATGACAGCATTTTGGAACTATGCCTAAGGGTTTAATTTTTACATTTATCCACTGACAATAAATCTACCTACAATATCCCTGTAACTGTTATGATTACAGTATTTCACTAAATAATTTAATTTGCTGAACCTTCTGTAAAAAGAAATATTAAGCTGCTGTAATTCCCAGATGCAGCAAATTTGTTAGCTAGTGGGCAAAACCATGTGCACTGCAGGGATGGGGGGGGGGCAGATATAACATTTGCAGAGAGATTTAGGTGGCTTATATTGTTTGTGTGCAGGGTAAATACTGGCTGTTTTGTTTTTACACTGCAATTTAGATTTCAGTTTGAACACACCGCACCAAAATCTAACTCTCTCTGCACATATTATACACCCCCCCCCCCTGCAGTGTACATGGTTTTAGCTAATAAATTTGCTGCTGTGATCAGATCTGAGTTAAGCCCTATGTATTTGGCACTGGCAAAGGGTTAGAGGCCTTGCTGTAGAGCTCACACCTTTCTTATCATGCATTGTAATATTTCCTATGTCCTGATGTTGTGCTCTCTGCTCCATCCAAGTAAACAGCAATGTAGCATGGCTATCAAAGAGCGTGAAGATTGCAGATTTCCTGGGATTAATGCTAAGGAATGCTGTTCCAGAGGCTGCTGCTTTAATTCAAGTGTCACTGGGGTTAAATGGTGTTTTTACCTTAAAAACACAGGTAGAGTATATAGTACAGTGGTAAAGTGGGAGCATGTAGTGCTATTGATTACAGATTTGATGGAGCTTAAACATGGATAAGGTCCATGGCTCTAAGAGTTTATCTTGTGTATCCTTTATTCTTAGTCATGGTCAGATAAGATTAGAAAATACCATTTAAGTGGAAATTTCCTGTTAGCTGTTTTTCAGTTTGCTCAACTGTCTGATTAACTGGTCCTAAAAAAAGGACCAAAGGAGCTAAATTGCCCTGTGATCTAGCTAAATTGCCCCAGTTAAAAAAAAAAAAAACTAAGCTGCTGTAATTCCTGGATGTTTCCTTACTGCATCAACAGGAAGTGACAAGAAACAATGTAATGTGGAACCGTACAGCAGAAGGGATTGCGGCTACCCCACAATAAGTGCAGCGGAATGTAAGAAGAGGCATATACAGTGTTTTGTGGCTGTAGATGAGCTTAGGGGTTTCTGTTAGAGTTCTTCTACTTCTAACTACTCGTACATAAATGAGTAAGCCGCCGATTTATTAAACCTGGTGAAATGATAATTTGCATGGTGATAAAGTACCAGCCAATCAGCTCCTAATTGCCATGTCACAGGCTGGGTTTGAAAAATGACAGTTAGGAGCTGACTGGCTGGTACTTTATCACCTTGCACTTTATCAGTTCACCAGGCTTAATAGATCTGCCCCAATGTTTCAAAATGGAATGCATCAAGAGAACGGTGTTAGTATTGTATAAATACACACAGCTCCTGGTATTTCCTTGTGGTCTCCCATCCAAGTACTATAACCAGGACCAACACTGCTCAGCTTCCATGATCAGGAGAGATTGGGCAAATCCAGTGTGCTGTGGCTGTAGATGAGCTGGTGGTTTCTGTTACAGCTCTTCTACTTCTAACTTCTGGTACATAAAAGAATACATGTAAAAATTAAATGTACCAAGAAAATGGTGTTGGTAGTTTAAAAACACCTAAAGAATCTGATACTACCAAGCAGTCTCCCATCCATGTATTAACAAAGTCCAATACTGCTTTGCTTCAAAAATCAAATGAGATTGGGCATATCCAGTGTGGTGTGGCTTTAGATAAGCTTTGTGGTTTCTGTTAGAGCTCTTCTACTTCTAACTACTGGTACATTAATGAATATGTATAAGGTTGTAGTTTATCCAATATGCCTTTACTACCTTACATTTCAACCCCCCCTCCCTCCCCTCTTCTCCTTATAGCTTCCTTAGTTCTCTCCTCCTCGTGTGTGCGTTATTTGTTTTCTCATACGTCCTAGAGGATGCTGGGGTCACATTAAGAACCATGGGGTATAGACGGGATCCGCAGGAGACATGGGCACTTTAAGACTTTCAAAGGGTGTGAACTGTCTCCTCCCTCTATGCCCCTCCTCCAGACTCCAGTTTTAGTATTGTGCGCAGTGATACTGGATGCACTACAGGGGAGCTCTACTGAGTTTCTCTGAAAAGACTTGTTAGTTTTTTTTATTTTCAGGGAGGCTGCTGGCAACAGTCTCCCTGCTTCGTGGGACTTAGGGGAGAGAAGTATGACCAACTTCTAGTGAGTTCAATGGCTCTGCTTCAGGCTGACAGGACACCATTAGCTCCTGAGGGTGCTGATCGCTGGGTACGCCTAGATGCACACTCCCGCAGCCTGCCGTCACCCCCTTACAGAGCCAGAAGACAGGTGAGTAGCAGAAGAACAGAAGACTTCTTCTTCAGTGACGGCATTCTGAGGTACCGAGCAGCGAGCGGAACGCTGCGCGCCATGCTCCCACACAAACACAGGCACTGCAGGGTGCAGGGCACGGGGGGGGGGGGGCACCCTGGGCAGCATAAATTCCTCACAAAAGGCTGGAAAAAGTGGACATTAGTGCCTGGGCACTGTCCTTACCCCGCTAGCGTAATTAATTATTTCTGAGCGGGACAGATACGCGCCATTACAGCGGCGGGGCTTCTTCCTCACCTCACCAGAACATCTTTAGAGCATTACAAGTCTATCACTATAGAGTTTATTATTTCCCAGACTGTGTACTTTTGGCGCTGGATTGTGAGCTGAAAAATCCTCTGTGTCCCTCTGACAGATTTACTGACGGTCTGTCCCCCATAAGCCGGTGTGTCTGTGGGTACTTGGTATATGTGTGTCAACATGTCGGTGGCTGAATGTTTTTCCCAAGAGGAAACTATATTAGGAATGCAGACATATGATGGTGGCCCTGTTGGCACCACCAATAACTGACTGGGTAAATGTTTCAGTAATATCAGAGTAAGGTTGGATAAATCTGTGTCCCAGACACAGACGTAGAGAATAGATGTGATATTCATGGCTATGTTTCTTTTCCCTCAGGCCCCGCTGGGTCGCAAAAATGTTATTTTGCCCAGTTACTACACACTGATACTGACACGGATACTGATACTTATGTCGACCATAATGTTTCCTGATTAGATCCAATATTGGCAAGGAGCATTCAGTACATGATTGTGGATATTAAGGACATATTAAAATCACTGAAGACCCTGCTGTTCCTGACAAAGGGGTCTATATGTATGTATATATAGATATATAATGAAAGCTGATGTAACGTTCCTCCATCTCTGTTTGAGAAAGTCTGGGCCAGCTCGACAAGATGGTTTCAAATCCCCAAAAGGATTCTGGTTGTTTATTCATTTCCCGCCGCGGACAGAATAAAGTGGGAGTCACCCCCTGTTCTGCACGGGGCCCTGTCACAAATCCAGCGGATCGTATGCAGGAAGCTACATTATTTCTAGTTATGTAACCACGGGTACATTACTTAGACCTGCCATTACATGTGCATGGGTGAGTAGTAGTATTCAAGAATTGGTCGAATACCTTGTCATCCGATATAGATACCCTGGAGAGATGGGATACTCCTTACGTTGTATCATATCAAGGACACTGCAGCATACTTACGTGAGACTGCAAGGGATATAGGACTCTTGAGTTCACGGGCCAATTTCATGGCAGTGTCGGATAGGAGGGCATTGTGGATTCACCAAGAGAATGCTGATGCTGACTCCAAGAAGAAAGGGAGTCTCTTCCCTATGAAGGTGAAGCCTTGTTTGGTGACTGCCTAGTTAATTTGATCTCGGCAGCTCCCGCAGGTAAGTCAACCTTCTTGCCCTATGTTCCCTCCCAACGGATGAAGACGCATCATTATCTGATGCAGTCATTTCGGCCCAATAGATATGCAAGAAGTTAAGATTCCCCTTTCTTTGCAGGTAGAGGAAGGAGAAGAGAGAAGAGGTCTGCATCCTCTTCAAGATCGCAGGAGCAGAGATCATCCTCTGCTTCTGCCAAATCCACTGCATGACGCTGGGGCTCTCTTGCAGGAGCCCGCACCAGTGGGGGCACGTCTAAAACTCTTCAGTCAGTTCTGGATTCATTCGGACATGGACTCGTGTGTTTTACAAATAGTGTCCCAAGGGTACAAACTGGGGTTTCAAGATGTTCCCCCTCACCGATTGTTCAAACATTAAGTTACTGTGCTATTCCTGGGTTATATAGCGCTGGGGTATGTGCTGGCATACTCTCTCTCTGTCTCTCCAAAGGGCCTTGTGGGGGAAATGTCTTCAGTAAAAGTATTCCCTGTGTGTGTGGTGTGTCGGTGTGTCTCCACTGGGTACAGTATCAAACTGAGGTCTGGAGGAGGGGCATAGAGGGAGGAGCCAGTGCACACCCAGAACTAAAGTCTTTCTTAAAGTGCCCATGTCTCCTGCGGAGCCCGTCTATCCCCATGGTCCTTACGGAGTCCCCAGCATCCTCTAGGACGTTAGAGAAAATAGGATTTTAATACCTACCGGTAAATCCTTTTCTCTTAGTCCGTAGAGGATGCTGGGCACCCGTCCCAGTGTGTACTGTGTCTGCAGTTATTAAATGGCCCTTAACTCCAGAACATTTATGTGGAGATGAAAACATCCAAGGAAGACTTGACCATTTTCCTTGGATGTTTTCCCCCTGTGTGACTGCTCTCCAGCCTCGGAGGGTTGCATCCGTGGTCCCTAGGATCCCGTCCTGGATCCCGAACTATCGCCCCTCTAGGTGGTGAGAACTGTGCAGCCACCAATGGAGTGAGAGTCTGGTCTTGGAAGACAGGATTATCCTCCGGTGCATGTGTAGGTGGGATCCGGACCACTTGTCCAACAGGTCCCACTGGAAATCTCTGGCATGGAACCTGCCAAACTGAATGGCCTCGTAGGCCGCAACCATCTTCCCCAGCAACTGAATGCATTGATGGATTAACACTCTTGCTGGTTTCAGAATTTGTTTGACCAGACTCTGGATCTCCAGAGCCTTTCCACTAGAAGAAAACCTCTTCTGTGTCCAGTATCACTCCCAAAAACAACAACCGCGTCATTGGGACCTACTGCGATTTTGGCAAGTTTAGGAGCCAACCATGTTGTTGAAGAACTGTCAGGGAGAGTAGATGTTTTGCACCAACTGGTCCCTGGATCTCGCCTTTATCAGGAGATCATCCAAGTACGGGATAATTGTGACTCCTTGCTTGCGAAGGAGGACCATCATTTCCGCCATCACCCTGGTGAAAATCCTCGGAGCCGTGGACAGACCAAACGGCAACGTCTGAAATTGGTAATGACAATCCTGAATTGCAAATCTCAGGTAGCTTGATGCAGTGGCTAAATGGGAACATATAAGTAGGCATCCTTTATGTCTACCAAAACCATGAAATCTCCTTTATCCCCCGGACTGGAGATCACTACCCTGAGAGATTCCATCTTGAAATTGAATTTCTTTAGGTAGAAATTAAGGGATTTCAGATTTAAGATTGGTCTGACTGAGCCGTCCGGCTTCTGGACCACGAAGAGGCTTGAATAAAAACCTTCTCCCTGCTGACTAAGGCTGATTTGAACAATCGGTGAGGGGGAACGTCTTGAAACCCCAGTTTGTACCCTTGGGACACTATTTGTAAAACCCACGAGTCCAGGTCCGAATGAATCTAGAACTGACTGAAGAGTTTTAGACGTGCCCCCCACTGGTGCGGGCTCCTGCAAGAGAGCCCCAGCGTCATGCAGTGGATTTGGCAGAAGCAGAGGACGATCTCTGCTCCTGCGATCTTGAAGAGGCTACAGACCTCTTCCCTCTTTTCCTTCCTCTACCTGCAAAGAAAGGGGAATCTTAACTTCTTGCATATCTATTGGGCCGAAATGACTGCGTCAGATAATGATGCGTCTTCATCCGTTGAGAGGGAACATAGGGCAAGAAGGATGACTTACCTGCGGGAGCTGCCGAGATCAAATTAACTAGGCCGTCGCCAAACAAGGCTTCACCTTCATAGGGAAGAGACTCCCTTTCTTCTTGGAGTCAGCATCAGCATTCCCTTGGTGAATCCACAATGCCCTCCTATCCGAGACTGCCATGAAATTGGCCCGTGAGCACTTGTGCCCGGTGTAGGATTTTTAAATATGTGTAGTTTACTGTATGCAAGGGTTTAAAACCTTTTAGGAACTGAGATCTAAGGTGTATTACATGTAGTTTAAAAAAAACAAAAAAGGTTTATTTTATGGCAGTAGTTTCCAAACTGGGGTTCTTGCACTGGTAGCATAGTTTGGTGGTCCAGGACCAATTAAAATTATTTATACTTTATTAAATTGGCAAAACCATTCCCTCACAACATAACTGAACCTGAGGATGACATGCTATAAACACAATTTACTTAATTTTATATTTTTTTCTGAATTTCTCAATAAAAAAAACTTTGGCCTAGGGGTGCCGTGAAACAAATTTTGATACTCTAGGGCAGGGGTGTCAAACCCATGGGCCGCATGCCGCCCCCAATGCATCCTTTTGTGGCCCACAGGCCGGGGTCCGGCAGGGGTCCTTTTGTGGCCCGATCACCTTGCTTAGAGCGAGGGCAGGAGAGTGCAGCCAGAGTCTTTGCTTTCTATGTGCGGCACCATCTTCCCGAAGAGATCACCGGGAAGATAGTGCCTCTTCCACTGGCTACAGCACAGGTATACTGGGGTGGGGTAGCAAACTGGGGGCCCCAATGGGCCCCTCCAGCAGTCCCTCTACCAAAACACGTCTTTTGGTGGTTTTGCGGTGTTGTTATAACTACATGGTGACGATACTGTAGCACAGAGATTTTCAACCATTTACAACTCACGTCACACAGAACAAGATTTAAATATTGACAAGGCACACTGAAATATAATGGTGATGCATGGTGCAGTATCGTGTCCTAGGATGTCATGTCGCAGCTTCTCCATAGGTAACGCCTGAACAGGCCCGGTGACAGGGGGGACAAAGGGGACACTTGTTCAGGGCTCCAAGTATTAAGAACAGAAATAATGGGGCCACAGTGCCAATATTGCTTTTTAAAGTGTATCCACCAACTGCTCAATTTAAGCAGGAAAACAATTAACAGGCCAACTAAACCCTCCCCCCTCCTTTTACCCCATCACTTTGTCCAGTCCCTGTGGTCCATACTGTATTGCCATTATTATGCATGTTGCTGTGCTGGCCCTTTTCTGAATGTCCCTGCCACCGCCACCGAAGAGCTGGATAGCCCAGTATGAAAACCACCTGCCGGCCTCACTGACGGTCCGAGTCAAAGGCTCCATTTTTTTTAAAGATCCCTCTGCCAAGTTAAGGGGGGTTGAGGGGGCCCCAGAGATATCAGTGCACTGGGCCCCGAGATTTCTGTTGCTGGCCCTGACCCTCAGGGGCGTATCTACCCCTTGGCCAGGATGGCACTTGCCAGGGGCACCATCCAGCTGTGCCAACCGTGGCTAAGGGATAGAGTTCTGCAGTCTCGAAAGGGCGCTATGGCAATCAGCGTGGGACTGACCAATTAGACGGTGAGGGAAGGATACTGAAATTGTCCCAACCCTGTTACAGTTTGAAACGCCCCTCAACTGCTGTCCACTGCTTCACTCCTAGCTCTGCCCCTTTGAAATTATTAATCCCTACCCCCCGGTAGGCGGAGTTCTCCAGGCCCATACTCAGGAGTCACCACTGCTGTACATTATGTGCCGGTTGTAGAGGCAGAGCGGGGAACATCAGAGAACGCCACAAATTACACAGTGGGCAAGGAGATGGCTGGAGACAGCTGCACAGCCATGCCTTGCAAGTTCGAGAGAGCTGTTGAATTTCAGCACTTTAAGTCAGAGCCTGCCCCCTGCTGCCCAAGCAGTCCGTGACAGTTAGTGTCGAGGAGGGGGGGATTTGTGCATGTGTGCTATCAGTGTGTGTGTGGGGGGGTGGAGGATGTGTGTGACTGTGAGGGAGCTGTCAGTGTCAGTGGGGAGAGGAGCAGGAGGGAGTTGTCAGTGTGTGGAAGTGATGAGAGTTGTCAGTACTGGGGAAATGTGTGTGTGTGTGTACTAGATTTAGGAGTGTGTGTTTGTGAGAGGTTTCAGTTGGGGAATTAGAGTTCATACTAGAGATGAGCGCCTGAAATTTTTCGGGTTTTGTGTTTTGGTTTTGTGTTCGGTTCCGCGGCCGTGTTTTGGGTTCGACCGCGTTTTGGCAAAACCTCACCGAATTTTTTTTGTCGGATTCGGGTGTGTTTTGGATTCGGGTGTTTTTTTCCAAAAACACTAAAAAACAGCTTAAATCATAGAATTTGGGGGTCATTTTGATCCCAAAGTATTATTAACCTCAAAAACCATAATTTACACTCATTTTCAGTCTATTCTGAATACCTCACACCTCACAATATTATTTTTAGTCCTAAAATTTGCACCGAGGTCGCTGTGTGAGTAAGATAAGCGACCCTAGTGGCCGACACAAACACCGGGCCCATCTAGGAGTGGCACTGCAGTGTCACGCAGGATGTCCCTTCCAAAAAACCCTCCCCAAACAGCACATGACGCAAAGAAAAAAAGAGGCGCAATGAGGTAGCTGTGTGAGTAAGATTAGCGACCCTAGTGGCCGACACAAACACCGGGCCCATCTAGGAGTGGCACTGCAGTGTCACGCAGGATGGCCCTTCCAAAAAACCCTCCCCAAACAGCACATGACGCAAAGAAAAAAAGAGGCGCAATGAGGTAGCTGTGTGAGTAAGATTAGCGACCCTAGTGGCCGACACAAACACCGGGCCCATCTAGGAGTGGCACTGCAGTGTCACGCAGGATGGCCCTTCCAAAAAACCCTCCCCAAACAGCACATGACGCAAAGAAAAAAAGAGGCGCAATGAGGTAGCTGACTGTGTGAGTAAGATTAGCGACCCTAGTGGCCGACACAAACACCGGGCCCATCTAGGAGTGGCACTGCAGTGTCACGCAGGATGTCCCTTCCAAAAAACCCTCCCCAAACAGCACATGACGCAAAGAAAAAAAGAGGCGCAATGAGGTAGCTGTGTGAGTAAGATTAGCGACCCTAGTGGCCGACACAAACACCGGGCCCATCTAGGAGTGGCACTGCAGTGTCACGCAGGATGTCCCTTCCAAAAAACCCTCCCCAAACAGCACATGACGCAAAGAAAAAAAGAGGCGCAATGAGGTAGCTGTGTGAGTAAGATTAGCGACCCTAGTGGCCGACACAAACACCGGGCCCATCTAGGAGTGGCACTGCAGTGTCACGCAGGATGTCCCTTCCAAAAAACCCTCCCCAAACAGCACATGACGCAAAGAAAAAAAGAGGCGCAATGAGGTAGCTGTGTGAGTAAGATTAGCGACCCTAGTGGCCGACACAAACACCGGGCCCATCTAGGAGTGGCACTGCAGTGTCACGCAGGATGTCCCTTCCAAAAAACCCTCCCCAATCAGCACATGATGCAAAGAAAAAGAAAAGAAAAAAGAGGTGCAAGATGGAATTGTCCTTGGGCCCTCCCACCCACCCTTATGTTGTATAAACAAAACAGGACATGCACACTTTAACCAACCCATCATTTCAGTGACAGGGTCTGCCACACGACTGTGACTGATATGACGGGTTGGTTTGGACCCCCCCCAAAAAAGAAGCAATTAATCTCTCCTTGCACAAACTGGCTCTACAGAGGCAAGATGTCCACCTCATCTTCACCCTCCGATATATCACCGTGTACATCCCCCTCCTCACAGATTATCAATTCGTCCCCACTGGAATCCACCATCTCAGCTCCCTGTGTACTTTGTGGAGGCAATTGCTGCTGGTCAATGTCTCCGCGGAGGAATTGATTATAATTCATTTTAATGAACATCATCTTCTCCACATTTTCTGGATGTAACCTCGTACGCCGATTGCTGACAAGGTGAGCGGCGGCACTAAACACTCTTTCGGAGTACACACTTGTGGGAGGGCAACTTAGGTAGAATAAAGCCAGTTTGTGCAAGGGCCTCCAAATTGCCTCTTTTTCCTGCCAGTATAAGTACGGACTGTGTGACGTGCCTACTTGGATGCGGTCACTCATATAATCCTCCACCATTCTATCAATGTTGAGAGAATCATATGCAGTGACAGTAGACGACATGTCCGTAATCGTTGTCAGGTCCTTCAGTCCGGACCAGATGTCAGCATCAGCAGTCGCTCCAGACTGCCCTGCATCACCGCCAGCGGGTGGGCTCGGAATTCTGAGCCTTTTCCTCGCACCCCCAGTTGCGGGAGAATGTGAAGGAGGAGATGTTGACAGGTCGCGTTCCGCTTGACTTGACAATTTTGTCACCAGCAGGTCTTTCAACCCCAGCAGACCTGTGTCTGCCGGAAAGAGAGATCCAAGGTAGGCTTTAAATCTAGGATCGAGCACGGTGGCCAAAATGTAGTGCTCTGATTTCAACAGATTGACCACCCGTGAATCCTTGTTAAGCGAATTAAGGGCTGCATCCACAAGTCCCACATGCCTAGCGGAATCGCTCCGTGTTAGCTCCTCCTTCAATGCCTCCAGCTTCTTCTGCAAAAGCCTGATGAGGGGAATGACCTGACTCAGGCTGGCAGTGTCTGAACTGACTTCACGTGTGGCAAGTTCAAAGGGCATCAGAACCTTGCACAACGTTGAAATCATTCTCCACTGCACTTGAGACAGGTGCATTCCACCTACTATATCGTGCTCAATTGTATAGGCTTGAATGGCCTTTTGCTGCTCCTCCAACCTCTGAAGCATATAGAGGGTTGAATTCCACCTCGTTACCACTTCTTGCTTCAGATGATGGCAGGGCAGGTTCAGTAGTTTTTGTTGGTGCTCCAGTTTTCTGTACGTGGTGCCTGTACGCCGAAAGTGTCCCGCAATTCTTCTGGCCACCGACAG
>NW_026969406.1:0-41876 GCF_028390025.1 Pseudophryne corroboree
TTCAAAAATGATGCTCCGAAATCAACTTCTGTCACCTCAGTGATACATTTTTGGGATAGTACCTAAAGTTTAAAGCTGAAACTGGGGCACTTTTGAAATTTTAATTTTTGACCAAAATCGACAGGTCCGGGGCTTAGGGAATTTCTCATATGCCACAAAACGGTTGAAGCTCCTGTTCAAAAATGATGCTCCGAAATCAACTTCTGTCACCTCAGTGATACATTTTGGGATAGTACCTAAAGTTTAAAGCAGAAATTGGGGCACTTTTGAAATTTTCATTTTTGACCAAAATCGACAGGTCCGGGACTTAGGGAATTTCTCATATGCCACAAAACGGTTGAAGCTCCTGTTCAAAAATGATGCTCCGAAATCAACTTCTGTCACCTCAGTGATACATTTTGGGATAGTACCTAAAGTTTAAAGCAGAAACTGGGGCACTTTTGAAATTTTCATTTTTGACCAAAATCGACAGGTCCGGGGCTTAGGGAATTTCTCATATGCCACAAAACGGTTGAAGCTCCTGTTCAAAAATGATGCTCCGAAATCAACTTCTGTCACCTCAGTGATACATTTTGGGATAGTACCTAAAGTTTAAAGCAGAAACTGGGGCACTTTTGAAATTTTCATTTTTGACCAAAATCGACAGGTCCGGGGCTTAGGGAATTTCTCATATGCCACAAAACGGTTGAAGCTCCTGTTCAAAAATGATGCTCCGAAATCAACTTCTGTCACCTCAGTGATACATTTTGGGATAGTACCTAAAGTTTAAAGCAGAAACTGGGGCACTTTTGAAATTTTCATTTTTGACCAAAATCGACAGGTCCGGGGCTTAGGGAATTTCTCATATGCCACAAAACGGTTGAAGCTCCTGTTCAAAAATGATGCTCCGAAATCAACTTCTGTCACCTCAGTGATACATTTTGGGATAGTACCTAAAGTTTAAAGCAGAAATTGGGGCACTTTTGAAATTTTCATTTTTGACCAAAATCGACAGGTTCGGGGCTTAGGGAATTTCTCATATGCCACAAAACGGTTGAAGCTCCTGTTCAAAAATGATGCTCCGAAATCAACTTCTGTCACCTCAGTGATACATTTTGGGATAGTACCTAAAGTTTAAAGCAGAAATTGGGGCACTTTTGAAATTTTCATTTTTGACCAAAATCGACAGGTCCGGGGCTTAGGGAATTTCTCATATGCCACAAAACGGTTGAAGCTCCTGTTCAAAAATGATGCTCCGAAATCAACTTCTGTCACCTCAGTGATACATTTTTGGGATAGTACCTAAAGTTTAAAGCAGAAACTGGGGCACTTTTGAAATTTTAATTTTTGACCAAAATCGACAGGTCCGGGGCTTAGGGAATTTCTCATATGCCACAAAACGGTTGAAGCTCCTGTTCAAAAATGATGCTCCGAAATCAACTTCTGTCACCTCAGTGATACATTTTGGGATAGTACCTAAAGTTTAAATCAGAAATTGGGGCACTTTTGAAATTTTCATTTTTGACCAAAATCGACAGGTCCGGGACTTAGGGAATTTCTCATATGCCACAAAACGGTTGAAGCTCCTGTTCAAAAATGATGCTCCGAAATCAACTTCTGTCACCTCAGTGATACATTTTGGGATAGTACCTAAAGTTTAAAGCAGAAATTGGGGCACTTTTGAAATTTTCATTTTTGACCAAAATCGACAGGTCCAGGGCTTAGGGAATTTCTCATATGCCACAAAACGGTTGAAGCTCCTGTTCAAAAATGATGCTCCGAAATCAACTTCTGTCACCTCAGTGATACATTTTGGGATAGTACCTAAAGTTTAAAGCAGAAATTGGGGCACTTTTGAAATTTTCATTTTTGACCAAAATCGACAGGTCCGGGGCTTAGGGAATTTCTCATATGCCACAAAACGGTTGAAGCTCCTGTTCAAAAATGATGCTCCGAAATCAACTTCTGCCACCTCAGTGATACATTTTTGGGATAGTACCTAAAGTTTAAAGCAGAAACTGGGGCACTTTTGAAATTTTAATTTTTGACCAAAATCGACAGGTCCGGGGCTTAGGGAATTTCTCATATGCCACAAAACGGTTGAAGCTCCTGTTCAAAAATGATGCTCCGAAATCAACTTCTGTCACCTCAGTGATACATTTTGGGATAGTACCTAAAGTTTAAAGCAGAAATTGGGGCACTTTTGAAATTTTCATTTTTGACCAAAATTGACAGGTCCGGGGCTTAGGGAATTTCTCATATGCCACAAAACGGTTGAAGCTCCTGTTCAAAAATGATGCTCCGAAATCAACTTCTGTCACCTCAGTGATACATTTTTGGGATAGTACCTAAAGTTTAAAGCAGAAACTGGGGCACTTTTGAAATTTTAATTTTTGACCAAAATCGACAGGTCCGGGGCTTAGGGAATTTCTCATATGCCACAAAAACGGTTGAAGCTCCTGTTCAAAAATGATGCTCCGAAATCAACTTCTGTCACCTCAGTGATACATTTTGGGATAGTACCTAAAGTTTAAATCAGAAATTGGGGCACTTTTGAAATTTTCATTTTTGACCAAAATCGACAGGTCCGGGGACTTAGGGAATTTCTCATATGCCACAAAACGGTTGAAGCTCCTGTTCAAAAATGATGCTCCGAAATCAACTTCTGTCACCTCAGTGATACATTTTGGGAAAGTACCTAAAGTTTAAAGCAGAAACTGGGGGCACTTTTGAAATTTTCATTTTTGACCAAAATCGACAGGTCCGGGGCTTAGGGAATTTCTCATATGCCACAAAACGGTTGAAGCTCCTGTTCAAAAATGATGCTCCGAAATCAACTTCTGTCACCTCAGTGATACATTTTGGGATAGTACCTAAAGTTTAAAGCAGAAACTGGGGCACTTTTGAAATTTTCATTTTTGACCAAAATCGACAGGTCCGGGGCTTAGGGAATTTCTCATATGCCACAAAACAGTTGAAGCTCCTGTTCAAAAATGATGCTCCGAAATCAACTTCTGTCACCTCAGTGATACATTTTGGGATAGTACCTAAAGTTTAAAGCAGAAATTGGGGCACTTTTGAAATTTTCATTTTTGACCAAAATCGACAGGTTCGGGGCTTAGGGAATTTCTCATATGCCACAAAACGGTTGAAACTCCTGTTCAAAAATGATGCTCCGAAATCAACTTCTGTCACCTCAGTGATACATTTTGGGATAGTACCTAAAGTTTAAAGCAGAAATTGGGGCACTTTTGAAATTTTCATTTTTGACCAAAATCGTCAGGTCCGGGGCTTAGGGAATTTCTCATATGCCACAAAACGGTTGAAGCTCCTGTTCAAAAATGATGCTCCGAAATCAACTTCTGTCACCTCAGTGATACATTTTGGGATAGTACCTAAAGTTTAAAGCAGAAATTGGGGCACTTTTGAAATTTTCATTTTTGACCAAAATCGACAGGTCCAGGGCTTAGGGAATTTCTCATATGCCACAAAACGGTTGAAGCTCCTGTTCAAAAATGATGCTCCGAAATCAACTTCTGTCACCTCAGTGATACATTTTGGGATAGTACCTAAAGTTTAAAGCAGAAATTGGGGCACTTTTGAAATTTTCATTTTTGACCAAAATCGACAGGTCCGGGGCTTAGGGAATTTCTCATATGCCACAAAACGGTTGAAGCTCCTGTTCAAAAATGATGCTCCGAAATCAACTTCTGTCACCTCAGTGATACATTTTGGGATAGTACCTAAAGTTTAAATCAGAAATTGGGGCACTTTTAAAATTTTCATTTTTGACCAAAATCGACAGGTCCGGGACTTAGGGAATTTCTCATATGCCACAAAACGGTTGAAGCTCCTGTTGAAAAATGATGCTCCGAAATCAACTTCTGTCACCTCAGTGATACATTTTGGGATAGTACCTAAAGTTTAAAGCAGAAATTGGGGCACTTTTGAAATTTTCATTTTTTACCAAAATCGACAGGTCCGGGGCTTAAGGAATTTCTCATATGCCACAAAACGGTTGAAGCTCCTGTTCAAAAATGATGCTCCGAAATCAACTTCTGTCACCTCAGTGATACATTTTGGGATAGTACCTAAAGTTTAAATCAGAAATTGGGGCACTTTTAAAATTTTCATTTTTGACCAAAATCGACAGGTCCGGGACTTAGGGAATTTCTCATATGCCACAAAACGGTTGAAGCTCCTGTTGAAAAATGATGCTCCGAAATCAACTTCTGTCACCTCAGTGATACATTTTGGGATAGTACCTAAAGTTTAAAGCAGAAACTGGGGCACTTTTGAAATTTTCATTTTTGACCAAAATCGACAGGTCCGGGGCTTAGGGAATTTCTCATATGCCACAAAACAGTTGAAGCTCCTGTTCAAAAATGATGCTCCGAAATCAACTTCTGTCACCTCAGTGATACATTTTGGGATAGTACCTAAAGTTTAAAGCAGAAACTGGGGCACTTTTGAAATTTTCATTTTTGACCAAAATCGACAGGTCCGGTGCTTAGGGAATTTCTCATATGCCACAAAACAGTTGAAGCTCCTGTTCAAAAATGATGCTCCGAAATCAACTTCTGTCACCTCAGTGATACATTTTGGGATAGTACCTAAAGTTTAAAGCAGAAACTGGGGCACTTTTGAAATTTTCATTTTTGACCAAAATCGACAGGTCCGGGACTTAGGGAATTTCTCATATGCCACAAAACGGTTGAAGCTCCTGTTCAAAAATGATGCTCCGAAATCAACTTCTGTCACCTCAGTGATACATTTTGGGAAAGTACCTAAAGTTTAAAGCAGAAACTGGGGCACTTTTGAAATTTTCATTTTTGACCAAAATCGACAGGTCCGGGGCTTAGGGAATTTCTCATATGCCACAAAACGGTTGAAGCTCCTGTTCAAAAATGATGCTCCGAAATCAACTTCTGTCACCTCAGTGATACATTTTGGGATAGTACCTAAAGTTTAAAGCAGAAACTGGGGCACTTTTGAAATTTTCATTTTTGACCAAAATCGACAGGTCCGGGGCTTAGGGAATTTCTCATATGCCACAAAACGGTTGAAGCTCCTGTTCAAAAATGATGCTCCGAAATCAACTTCTGTCACCTCAGTGATACATTTTGGGATAGTACCTAAAGTTTAAAGCAGAAACTGGGGCACTTTTGAAATTTTCATTTTTGACCAAAATCGACAGGTCCGGGGCTTAGGGAATTTCTCATATGCCACAAAACGGTTGAAGCTCCTGTTCAAAAATGATGCTCCGAAATCAACTTCTGTCACCTCAGTGATACATTTTGGGATAGTACCTAAAGTTTAAAGCAGAAATTGGGGCACTTTTGAAATTTTCATTTTTGACCAAAATCGACAGGTTCGGGGCTTAGGGAATTTCTCATATGCCACAAAACGGTTGAAGCTCCTGTTCAAAAATGATGCTCCGAAATCAACTTCTGTCACCTCAGTGATACATTTTGGGATAGTACCTAAAGTTTAAAGCAGAAATTGGGGCACTTTTGAAATTTTCATTTTTGACCAAAATCGACAGGTCCGGGGCTTAGGGAATTTCTCATATGCCACAAAACGGTTGAAGCTCCTGTTCAAAAATGATGCTCCGAAATCAACTTCTGTCACCTCAGTGATACATTTTTGGGATAGTACCTAAAGTTTAAAGCAGAAACTGGGGCACTTTTGAAATTTTAATTTTTGACCAAAATCGACAGGTCCGGGGCTTAGGGAATTTCTCATATGCCACAAAACGGTTGAAGCTCCTGTTCAAAAATGATGCTCCGAAATCAACTTCTGTCACCTCAGTGATACATTTTGGGATAGTACCTAAAGTTTAAATCAGAAATTGGGGCACTTTTGAAATTTTCATTTTTGACCAAAATCGACAGGTCCGGGACTTAGGGAATTTCTCATATGCCACAAAACGGTTGAAGCTCCTGTTCAAAAATGATGCTCCGAAATCAACTTCTGTCACCTCAGTGATACATTTTGGGATAGTACCTAAAGTTTAAAGCAGAAATTGGGGCACTTTTGAAATTTTCATTTTTGACCAAAATCGACAGGTCCAGGGCTTAGGGAATTTCTCATATGCCACAAAACGGTTGAAGCTCCTGTTCAAAAATGATGCTCCGAAATCAACTTCTGTCACCTCAGTGATACATTTTTGGGATAGTACCTAAAGTTTAAAGCAGAAACTGGGGCACTTTTGAAATTTTAATTTTTGACCAAAATCGACAGGTCCGGGGCTTAGGGAATTTCTCATATGCCACAAAACGGTTGAAGCTCCTGTTCAAAAATGATGCTCCGAAATCAACTTCTGTCACCTCAGTGATACATTTTGGGATAGTACCTAAAGTTTAAAGCAGAAATTGGGGCACTTTTGAAATTTTCATTTTTGACCAAAATCGACAGGTCCAGGGCTTAGGGAATTTCTCATATGCCACAAAACGGTTGAAGCTCCTGTTCAAAAATGATGCTCCGAAATCAACTTCTGTCACCTCAGTGATACATTTTGGGATAGTACCTAAAGTTTAAAGCAGAAATTGGGGCACTTTTGAAATTTTCATTTTTGACCAAAATCGACAGGTCCAGGGCTTAGGGAATTTCTCATATGCCACAAAACGGTTGAAGCTCCTGTTCAAAAATGATGCTCCGAAATCAACTTCTGTCACCTCAGTGATACATTTTTGGGATAGTACCTAAAGTTTAAAGCAGAAACTGGGGCACTTTTGAAATTTTAATTTTTGACCAAAATCGACAGGTCCGGGGCTTAGGGAATTTCTCATATGCCACAAAACGGTTGAAGCTCCTGTTCAAAAATGATGCTCCGAAATCAACTTCTGTCACCTCAGTGATACATTTTGGGATAGTACCTAAAGTTTAAAGCAGAAATTGGGGCACTTTTGAAATTTTCATTTTTGACCAAAATTGACAGGTCCGGGGCTTAGGGAATTTCTCATATGCCACAAAACGGTTGAAGCTCCTGTTCAAAAATGATGCTCCGAAATCAACTTCTGTCACCTCAGTGATACATTTTTGGGATAGTACCTAAAGTTTAAAGCAGAAACTGGGGCACTTTTGAAATTTTAATTTTTGACCAAAATCGACAGGTCCGGGGCTTAGGGAATTTCTCATATGCCACAAAACGGTTGAAGCTCCTGTTCAAAAATGATGCTCCGAAATCAACTTCTGTCACCTCAGTGATACATTTTGGGATAGTACCTAAAGTTTAAATCAGAAATTGGGGCACTTTTGAAATTTTCATTTTTGACCAAAATCGACAGGTCCGGGACTTAGGGAATTTCTCATATGCCACAAAACGGTTGAAGCTCCTGTTCAAAAATGATGCTCCGAAATCAACTTCTGTCACCTCAGTGATACATTTTGGGAAAGTACCTAAAGTTTAAAGCAGAAACTGGGGCACTTTTGAAATTTTCATTTTTGACCAAAATCGACAGGTCCGGGGCTTAGGGAATTTCTCATATGCCACAAAACGGTTGAAGCTCCTGTTCAAAAATGATGCTCCGAAATCAACTTCTGTCACCTCAGTGATACATTTTGGGATAGTACCTAAAGTTTAAAGCAGAAACTGGGGCACTTTTGAAATTTTCATTTTTGACCAAAATCGACAGGTCCGGGGCTTAGGGAATTTCTCATATGCCACAAAACAGTTGAAGCTCCTGTTCAAAAATGATGCTCCGAAATCAACTTCTGTCACCTCAGTGATACATTTTGGGATAGTACCTAAAGTTTAAAGCAGAAATTGGGGCACTTTTGAAATTTTCATTTTTGACCAAAATCGACAGGTTCGGGGCTTAGGGAATTTCTCATATGCCACAAAACGGTTGAAACTCCTGTTCAAAAATGATGCTCCGAAATCAACTTCTGTCACCTCAGTGATACATTTTGGGATAGTACCTAAAGTTTAAAGCAGAAATTGGGGCACTTTTGAAATTTTCATTTTTGACCAAAATCGTCAGGTCCGGGGCTTAGGGAATTTCTCATATGCCACAAAACGGTTGAAGCTCCTGTTCAAAAATGATGCTCCGAAATCAACTTCTGTCACCTCAGTGATACATTTTGGGATAGTACCTAAAGTTTAAAGCAGAAATTGGGGCACTTTTGAAATTTTCATTTTTGACCAAAATCGACAGGTCCAGGGCTTAGGGAATTTCTCATATGCCACAAAACGGTTGAAGCTCCTGTTCAAAAATGATGCTCCGAAATCAACTTCTGTCACCTCAGTGATACATTTTGGGATAGTACCTAAAGTTTAAAGCAGAAATTGGGGCACTTTTGAAATTTTCATTTTTGACCAAAATCGACAGGTCCGGGGCTTAGGGAATTTCTCATATGCCACAAAACGGTTGAAGCTCCTGTTCAAAAATGATGCTCCGAAATCAACTTCTGTCACCTCAGTGATACATTTTGGGATAGTACCTAAAGTTTAAATCAGAAATTGGGGCACTTTTAAAATTTTCATTTTTGACCAAAATCGACAGGTCCGGGACTTAGGGAATTTCTCATATGCCACAAAACGGTTGAAGCTCCTGTTGAAAAATGATGCTCCGAAATCAACTTCTGTCACCTCAGTGATACATTTTGGGATAGTACCTAAAGTTTAAAGCAGAAATTGGGGCACTTTTGAAATTTTCATTTTTACCAAAATCGACAGGTCCGGGGCTTAAGGAATTTCTCATATGCCACAAAACGGTTGAAGCTCCTGTTCAAAAATGATGCTCCGAAATCAACTTCTGTCACCTCAGTGATACATTTTGGGATAGTACCTAAAGTTTAAATCAGAAATTGGGGCACTTTTAAAATTTTCATTTTTGACCAAAATCGACAGGTCCGGGACTTAGGGAATTTCTCATATGCCACAAAACGGTTGAAGCTCCTGTTGAAAAATGATGCTCCGAAATCAACTTCTGTCACCTCAGTGATACATTTTGGGATAGTACCTAAAGTTTAAAGCAGAAACTGGGGCACTTTTGAAATTTTCATTTTTGACCAAAATCGACAGGTCCGGGGCTTAGGGAATTTCTCATATGCCACAAAACAGTTGAAGCTCCTGTTCAAAAATGATGCTCCGAAATCAACTTCTGTCACCTCAGTGATACATTTTGGGATAGTACCTAAAGTTTAAAGCAGAAACTGGGGCACTTTTGAAATTTTCATTTTTGACCAAAATCGACAGGTCCGGTGCTTAGGGAATTTCTCATATGCCACAAAACAGTTGAAGCTCCTGTTCAAAAATGATGCTCCGAAATCAACTTCTGTCACCTCAGTGATACATTTTGGGATAGTACCTAAAGTTTAAAGCAGAAACTGGGGCACTTTTGAAATTTTCATTTTTGACCAAAATCGACAGGTCCGGGGCTTAGGGAATTTCTCATATGCCACAAAACAGTTGAAGCTCCTGTTCAAAAATGATGCTCCGAAATCAACTTCTGTCACCTCAGTGATACATTTTGGGATAGTACCTAAAGTTTAAAGCAGAAATTGGGGCACTTTTGAAATTTTCATTTTTGACCAAAATCGACAGGTTCGGGGCTTAGGGAATTTCTCATATGCCACAAAACGGTTGAAACTCCTGTTCAAAAATGATGCTCCGAAATCAACTTCTGTCACCTCAGTGATACATTTTGGGATAGTACCTAAAGTTTAAAGCAGAAATTGGGGCACTTTTGAAATTTTCATTTTTGACCAAAATCGTCAGGTCCGGGGCTTAGGGAATTTCTCATATGCCACAAAACGGTTGAAGCTCCTGTTCAAAAATGATGCTCCGAAATCAACTTCTGTCACCTCAGTGATACATTTTGGGATAGTACCTAAAGTTTAAAGCAGAAATTGGGGCACTTTTGAAATTTTCATTTTTGACCAAAATCGACAGGTCCAGGGCTTAGGGAATTTCTCATATGCCACAAAACGGTTGAAGCTCCTGTTCAAAAATGATGCTCCGAAATCAACTTCTGTCACCTCAGTGATACATTTTTGGGATAGTACCTAAAGTTTAAAGCAGAAACTGGGGCACTTTTGAAATTTTAATTTTTGACCAAAATCGACAGGTCCAGGGCTTAGGGAATTTCTCATATGCCACAAAACGGTTGAAGCTCCTGTTCAAAAATGATGCTCCGAAATCAACTTCTGTCACCTCAGTGATACATTTTGGGATAGTACCTAAAGTTTAAAGCAGAAATTGGGGCACTTTTGAAATTTTCATTTTTGACCAAAATCGACAGGTCCGGGGCTTAGGGAATTTCTCATATGCCACAAAACGGTTGAAGCTCCTGTTCAAAAATGATGCTCCGAAATCAACTTCTGTCACCTCAGTGATACATTTTGGGAAAGTACCTAAAGTTTAAAGCAGAAACTGGGGCACTTTTGAAATTTTCATTTTTGACCAAAATCGACAGGTCCGGGGCTTAGGGAATTTCTCATATGCCACAAAACGGTTGAAGCTCCTGTTCAAAAATGATGCTCCGAAATCAACTTCTGTCACCTCAGTGATACATTTTGGGATAGTACCTAAAGTTTAAAGCAGAAACTGGGGCACTTTTGAAATTTTCATTTTTGACCAAAATCGACAGGTCCGGGGCTTAGGGAATTTCTCATATGCCACAAAACAGTTGAAGCTCCTGTTCAAAAATGATGCTCCGAAATCAACTTCTGTCACCTCAGTGATACATTTTGGGATAGTACCTAAAGTTTAAAGCAGAAATTGGGGCACTTTTGAAATTTTCATTTTTGACCAAAATCGACAGGTTCGGGGCTTAGGGAATTTCTCATATGCCACAAAACGGTTGAAACTCCTGTTCAAAAATGATGCTCCGAAATCAACTTCTGTCACCTCAGTGATACATTTTGGGATAGTACCTAAAGTTTAAAGCAGAAATTGGGGCACTTTTGAAATTTTCATTTTTGACCAAAATCGTCAGGTCCGGGGCTTAGGGAATTTCTCATATGCCACAAAACGGTTGAAGCTCCTGTTCAAAAATGATGCTCCGAAATCAACTTCTGTCACCTCAGTGATACATTTTGGGATAGTACCTAAAGTTTAAAGCAGAAATTGGGGCACTTTTGAAATTTTCATTTTTGACCAAAATCGACAGGTCCAGGGCTTAGGGAATTTCTCATATGCCACAAAACGGTTGAAGCTCCTGTTCAAAAATGATGCTCCGAAATCAACTCCTGTCACCTCAGTGATACATTTTGGGATAGTACCTAAAGTTTAAAGCAGAAATTGGGGCACTTTTGAAATTTTCATTTTTGACCAAAATCGACAGGTCCGGGGCTTAGGGAATTTCTCATATGCCACAAAACGGTTGAAGCTCCTGTTCAAAAATGATGCTCCGAAATCAACTTCTGTCACCTCAGTGATACATTTTGGGATAGTACCTAAAGTTTAAATCAGAAATTGGGGCACTTTTAAAATTTTCATTTTTGACCAAAATCGACAGGTCCGGGACTTAGGGAATTTCTCATATGCCACAAAACGGTTGAAGCTCCTGTTGAAAAATGATGCTCCGAAATCAACTTCTGTCACCTCAGTGATACATTTTGGGATAGTACCTAAAGTTTAAAGCAGAAATTGGGGCACTTTTGAAATTTTCATTTTTGACCAAAATCGACAGGTCCGGGGCTTAAGGAATTTCTCATATGCCACAAAACGGTTGAAGCTCCTGTTCAAAAATGATGCTCCGAAATCAACTTCTGTCACCTCAGTGATACATTTTGGGATAGTACCTAAAGTTTAAATCAGAAATTGGGGCACTTTTAAAATTTTCATTTTTGACCAAAATCGACAGGTCCGGGACTTAGGGAATTTCTCATATGCCACAAAACGGTTGAAGCTCCTGTTGAAAAATGATGCTCCGAAATCAACTTCTGTCACCTCAGTGATACATTTTGGGATAGTACCTAAAGTTTAAAGCAGAAACTGGGGCACTTTTGAAATTTTCATTTTTGACCAAAATCGACAGGTCCGGGGCTTAGGGAATTTCTCATATGCCACAAAACAGTTGAAGCTCCTGTTCAAAAATGATGCTCCGAAATCAACTTCTGTCACCTCAGTGATACATTTTGGGATAGTACCTAAAGTTTAAAGCAGAAACTGGGGCACTTTTGAAATTTTCATTTTTGACCAAAATCGACAGGTCCGGTGCTTAGGGAATTTCTCATATGCCACAAAACAGTTGAAGCTCCTGTTCAAAAATGATGCTCCGAAATCAACTTCTGTCACCTCAGTGATACATTTTGGGATAGTACCTAAAGTTTAAAGCAGAAACTGGGGCACTTTTGAAATTTTCATTTTTGACCAAAATCGACAGGTCCGGGGCTTAGGGAATTTCTCATATGCCACAAAACAGTTGAAGCTCCTGTTCAAAAATGATGCTCCGAAATCAACTTCTGTCACCTCAGTGATACATTTTGGGATAGTACCTAAAGTTTAAAGCAGAAATTGGGGCACTTTTGAAATTTTCATTTTTGACCAAAATCGACAGGTTCGGGGCTTAGGGAATTTCTCATATGCCACAAAACGGTTGAAACTCCTGTTCAAAAATGATGCTCCGAAATCAACTTCTGTCACCTCAGTGATACATTTTGGGATAGTACCTAAAGTTTAAAGCAGAAATTGGGGCACTTTTGAAATTTTCATTTTTGACCAAAATCGTCAGGTCCGGGGCTTAGGGAATTTCTCATATGCCACAAAACGGTTGAAGCTCCTGTTCAAAAATGATGCTCCGAAATCAACTTCTGTCACCTCAGTGATACATTTTGGGATAGTACCTAAAGTTTAAAGCAGAAATTGGGGCACTTTTGAAATTTTCATTTTTGACCAAAATCGACAGGTCCAGGGCTTAGGGAATTTCTCATATGCCACAAAACGGTTGAAGCTCCTGTTCAAAAATGATGCTCCGAAATCAACTTCTGTCACCTCAGTGATACATTTTGGGATAGTACCTAAAGTTTAAATCAGAAATTGGGGCACTTTTAAAATTTTCATTTTTGACCAAAATCGACAGGTCCGGGACTTAGGGAATTTCTCATATGCCACAAAACGGTTGAAGCTCCTGTTGAAAAATGATGCTCCGAAATCAACTTCTGTCACCTCAGTGATACATTTTGGGATAGTACCTAAAGTTTAAAGCAGAAACTGGGGCACTTTTGAAATTTTCATTTTTGACCAAAATCGACAGGTCCGGGGCTTAGGGAATTTCTCATATGCCACAAAACAGTTGAAGCTCCTGTTCAAAAATGATGCTCCGAAATCAACTTCTGTCACCTCAGTGATACATTTTGGGATAGTACCTAAAGTTTAAAGCAGAAATTGGGGCACTTTTGAAATTTTCATTTTTGACCAAAATCGACAGGTCCAGGGCTTAGGGAATTTCTCATATGCCACAAAACGGTTGAAGCTCCTGTTCAAAAATGATGCTCCGAAATCAACTTCTGTCACCTCAGTGATACATTTTGGGATAGTACCTAAAGTTTAAAGCAGAAATTGGGGCACTTTTGAAATTTTCATTTTTGACCAAAATCGACAGGTCCGGGGCTTAGGGAATTTCTCATATGCCACAAAACGGTTGAAGCTCCTGTTCAAAAATGATGCTCCGAAATCAACTTCTGTCACCTCAGTGATACATTTTGGGATAGTACCTAAAGTTTAAAGCAGAAATTGGGGCACTTTTGAAATTTTCATTTTTGACCAAAATCGACAGGTCCAGGGCTTAGGGAATTTCTCATATGCCACAAAACGGTTGAAGCTCCTGTTAAAAAATGATGCTCCGAAATCAACTTCTGTCACCTCAGTGATACATTTTGGGATAGTACCTAAAGTTTAAAGCAGAAATTGGGGCACTTTTGAAATTTTCATTTTTGACCAAAATCGACAGGTCCGGGGCTTAGGGAATTTCTCATATGCCACAAAACGGTTGAAGCTCCTGTTCAAAAATGATGCTCCGAAATCAACTTCTGTCACCTCAGTGATACATTTTTGGGATAGTACCTAAAGTTTAAAGCAGAAACTGGGGCACTTTTGAAATTTTCATTTTTGACCAAAATCGACAGGTCCGGGGCTTAGGGAATTTCTCATATGCCACAAAACGGTTGAAGCTCCTGTTCAAAAATGATGCTCCGAAATCAACTTCTGTCACCTCAGTGATACATTTTGGGATAGTACCTAAAGTTTAAAGCAGAAATTGGGGCACTTTTGAAATTTTCATTTTTGACCAAAATCGACAGGTCCGGGGCTTAGGGAATTTCTCATATGCCACAAAACGGTTGAAGCTCCTGTTCAAAAATGATGCTCCGAAATCAACTTCTGTCACCTCAGTGATACATTTTTGGGATAGTACCTAAAGTTTAAAGCAGAAACTGGGGCACTTTTGAAATTTTAATTTTTGACCAAAATCGACAGGTCCGGGGCTTAGGGAATTTCTCATATGCCACAAAACGGTTGAAGCTCCTGTTCAAAAATGATGCTCCGAAATCAACTTCTGTCACCTCAGTGATACATTTTGGGATAGTACCTAAAGTTTAAATCAGAAATTGGGGCACTTTTGAAATTTTCATTTTTGACCAAAATCGACAGGTCCGGGACTTAGGGAATTTCTCATATGCCACAAAACGGTTGAAGCTCCTGTTCAAAAATGATGCTCCGAAATCAACTTCTGTCACCTCAGTGATACATTTTGGGATAGTACCTAAAGTTTAAAGCAGAAATTGGGGCACTTTTGAAATTTTCATTTTTGACCAAAATCGACAGGTCCAGGGCTTAGGGAATTTCTCATATGCCACAAAACGGTTGAAGCTCCTGTTCAAAAATGATGCTCCGAAATCAACTTCTGTCACCTCAGTGATACATTTTGGGATAGTACCTAAAGTTGAAAGCAGAAATTGGGGCACTTTTGAAATTTTCATTTTTGACCAAAATCGACAGGTCCGGGGCTTAGGGAATTTCTCATATGCCACAAAACGGTTGAAGCTCCTGTTCAAAAATGATGCTCCGAAATCAACTTCTGTCACCTCAGTGATACATTTTTGGGATAGTACCTAAAGTTTAAAGCAGAAATTGGGGCACTTTTGAAATTTTCATTTTTGACCAAAATCGACAGGTCCGGGGCTTAGGGAATTTCTCATATGCCACAAAACGGTTGAAGCTCCTGTTCAAAAATGATGCTCCGAAATCAACTTCTGTCACCTCAGTGATACATTTTGGGATAGTACCTAAAGTTTAAAGCAGAAATTGGGGCACTTTTGAAATTTTCATTTTTGACCAAAATCGACAGGTCCGGGGCTTAGGGAATTTCTCATATGCCACAAAACGGTTGAAGCTCCTGTTCAAAAATGATGCTCCGAAATCAACTTCTGTCACCTCAGTGATACATTTTTGGGATAGTACCTAAAGTTTAAAGCAGAAATTGGGGCACTTTTGAAATTTTCATTTTTGACCAAAATCGACAGGTCCGGGGCTTAGGGAATTTCTCATATGCCACAAAACGGTTGAAGCTCCTGTTCAAAAATGATGCTCCGAAATCAACTTCTGTCACCTCAGTGATACATTTTGGGATAGTACCTAAAGTTTAAAGCAGAAATTGGGGCACTTTTGAAATTTTCATTTTTGACCAAAATCGACAGGTCCGGGGCTTAGGGAATTTCTCATATGCCACAAAACGGTTGAAGCTCCTGTTCAAAAATGATGCTCCGAAATCAACTTCTGTCACCTCAGTGATACATTTTTGGGATAGTACCTAAAGTTTAAAGCAGAAATTGGGGCACTTTTGAAATTTTCATTTTTGACCAAAATCGACAGGTCCGGGGCTTAGGGAATTTCTCATATGCCACAAAACGGTTGAAGCTCCTGTTCAAAAATGATGCTCCGAAATCAACTTCTGTCACCTCAGTGATACATTTTGGGAAAGTACCTAAAGTTTAAAGCAGAAACTGGGGCACTTTTGAAATTTTCATTTTTGACCAAAATCGACAGGTCCGGGGCTTAGGGAATTTCTCATATGCCACAAAACGGTTGAAGCTCCTGTTCAAAAATGATGCTCCGAAATCAACTTCTGTCACCTCAGTGATACATTTTGGGATAGTACCTAAAGTTTAAAGCAGAAACTGGGGCACTTTTGAAATTTTCATTTTTGACCAAAATCGACAGGTCCGGGGCTTAGGGAATTTCTCATATGCCACAAAACAGTTGAAGCTCCTGTTCAAAAATGATGCTCCGAAATCAACTTCTGTCACCTCAGTGATACATTTTGGGATAGTACCTAAAGTTTAAAGCAGAAATTGGGGCACTTTTGAAATTTTCATTTTTGACCAAAATCGATAGGTTCGGGGCTTAGGGAATTTCTCATATGCCACAAAACGGTTGAAACTCCTGTTCAAAAATGATGCTCCGAAATCAACTTCTGTCACCTCAGTGATACATTTTGGGATAGTACCTAAAGTTTAAAGCAGAAATTGGGGCACTTTTGAAATTTTCATTTTTGACCAAAATCGTCAGGTCCGGGGCTTAGGGAATTTCTCATATGCCACAAAATGGTTGAAGCTCCTGTTCAAAAATGATGCTCCGAAATCAACTTCTGTCACCTCAGTGATACATTTTGGGATAGTACCTAAAGTTTAAAGCAGAAATTGGGGCACTTTTGAAATTTTCATTTTTGACCAAAATCGACAGGTCCAGGGCTTAGGGAATTTCTCATATGCCACAAAATGGTTGAAGCTCCTGTTCAAAAATGATGCTCCGAAATCAACTTCTGTCACCTCAGTGATACATTTTGGGATAGTACCTAAAGTTTAAAGCAGAAATTGGGGCACTTTTGAAATTTTCATTTTTGACCAAAATCGACAGGTCCGGGGCTTAGGGAATTTCTCATATGCCACAAAACGGTTGAAGCTCCTGTTCAAAAATGATGCTCCGAAATCAACTTCTGTCACCTCAGTGATACATTTTGGGATAGTACCTAAAGTTTAAATCAGAAATTGGGGCACTTTTAAAATTTTCATTTTAGACCAAAATCGACAGGTCCGGGACTTAGGGAATTTCTCATATGCCACAAAACGGTTGAAGCTCCTGTTGAAAAATGATGCTCCGAAATCAACTTCTGTCACCTCAGTGATACATTTTGGGATAGTACCTAAAGTTTAAAGCAGAAACTGGGGCACTTTTGAAATTTTCATTTTTGACCAAAATCGACAGGTCCGGGGCTTAGGGAATTTCTCATATGCCACAAAACAGTTGAAGCTCCTGTTCAAAAATGATGCTCCGAAATCAACTTCTGTCACCTCAGTGATACATTTTGGGATAGTACCTAAAGTTTAAAGCAGAAACTGGGGCACTTTTGAAATTTTCATTTTTGACCAAAATCGACAGGTCCGGTGCTTAGGGAATTTCTCATATGCCACAAAACAGTTGAAGCTCCTGTTCAAAAATGATGCTCCGAAATCAACTTCTGTCACCTCAGTGATACATTTTGGGATAGTACCTAAAGTTTAAAGCAGAAACTGGGGCACTTTTGAAATTTTCATTTTTGACCAAAATCGACAGGTCCGGGGCTTAGGGAATTTCTCATATGCCACAAAACGGTTGAAGCTCCTGTTCAAAAATGATGCTCCGAAATCAACTTCTGTCACCTCAGTGATACATTTTGGGATAGTACCTAAAGTTTAAATCAGAAATTGGGGCACTTTTAAAATTTTCATTTTAGACCAAAATCGACAGGTCCGGGACTTAGGGAATTTCTCATATGCCACAAAACGGTTGAAGCTCCTGTTGAAAAATGATGCTCCGAAATCAACTTCTGTCACCTCAGTGATACATTTTGGGATAGTACCTAAAGTTTAAATCAGAAATTGGGGCACTTTTAAAATTTTCATTTTAGACCAAAATCGACAGGTCCGGGACTTAGGGAATTTCTCATATGCCACAAAACGGTTGAAGCTCCTGTTGAAAAATGATGCTCCGAAATCAACTTCTGTCACCTCAGTGATACATTTTGGGATAGTACCTAAAGTTTAAAGCAGAAACTGGGGCACTTTTGAAATTTTCATTTTTGACCAAAATCGACAGGTCCGGGGCTTAGGGAATTTCTCATATGCCACAAAACAGTTGAAGCTCCTGTTCAAAAATGATGCTCCGAAATCAACTTCTGTCACCTCAGTGATACATTTTGGGATAGTACCTAAAGTTTAAAGCAGAAACTGGGGCACTTTTGAAATTTTCATTTTTGACCAAAATCGACAGGTCCGGTGCTTAGGGAATTTCTCATATGCCACAAAACAGTTGAAGCTCCTGTTCAAAAATGATGCTCCGAAATCAACTTCTGTCACCTCAGTGATACATTTTGGGATAGTACCTAAAGTTTAAAGCAGAAACTGGGGCACTTTTGAAATTTTCATTTTTGACCAAAATCGACAGGTCCGGGGCTTAGGGAATTTCTCATATGCCACAAAACAGTTGAAGCTCCTGTTCAAAAATGATGCTCCGAAATCAACTTCTGTCACCTCAGTGATACATTTTGGGATAGTACCTAAAGTTTAAAGCAGAAATTGGGGCACTTTTGAAATTTTCATTTTTGACCAAAATCGACAGGTTCGGGGCTTAGGGAATTTCTCATATGCCACAAAACGGTTGAAACTCCTGTTCAAAAATGATGCTCCGAAATCAACTTCTGTCACCTCAGTGATACATTTTGGGATAGTACCTAAAGTTTAAAGCAGAAATTGGGGCACTTTTGAAATTTTCATTTTTGACCAAAATCGTCAGGTCCGGGGCTTAGGGAATTTCTCATATGCCACAAAACGGTTGAAGCTCCTGTTCAAAAATGATGCTCCGAAATCAACTTCTGTCACCTCAGTGATACATTTTGGGATAGTACCTAAAGTTTAAAGCAGAAATTGGGGCACTTTTGAAATTTTCATTTTTGACCAAAATCGACAGGTCCAGGGCTTAGGGAATTTCTCATATGCCACAAAACGGTTGAAGCTCCTGTTCAAAAATGATGCTCCGAAATCAACTTCTGTCACCTCAGTGATACATTTTGGGATAGTACCTAAAGTTTAAAGCAGAAATTGGGGCACTTTTGAAATTTTCATTTTTGACCAAAATCGACAGGTTCGGGGCTTAGGGAATTTCTCATATGCCACAAAACGGTTGAAACTCCTGTTCAAAAATGATGCTCCGAAATCAACTTCTGTCACCTCAGTGATACATTTTGGGATAGTACCTAAAGTTTAAAGCAGAAATTGGGGCACTTTTGAAATTTTCATTTTTGACCAAAATCGTCAGGTCCGGGGCTTAGGGAATTTCTCATATGCCACAAAACGGTTGAAGCTCCTGTTCAAAAATGATGCTCCGAAATCAACTTCTGTCACCTCAGTGATACATTTTGGGATAGTACCTAAAGTTTAAAGCAGAAATTGGGGCACTTTTGAAATTTTCATTTTTGACCAAAATCGACAGGTCCAGGGCTTAGGGAATTTCTCATATGCCACAAAACGGTTGAAGCTCCTGTTCAAAAATGATGCTCCGAAATCAACTTCTGTCACCTCAGTGATACATTTTGGGATAGTACCTAAAGTTTAAATCAGAAATTGGGGCACTTTTAAAATTTTCATTTTTGACCAAAATCGACAGGTCCGGGACTTAGGGAATTTCTCATATGCCACAAAACGGTTGAAGCTCCTGTTGAAAAATGATGCTCCGAAATCAACTTCTGTCACCTCAGTGATACATTTTGGGATAGTACCTAAAGTTTAAAGCAGAAACTGGGGCACTTTTGAAATTTTCATTTTTGACCAAAATCGACAGGTCCGGGGCTTAGGGAATTTCTCATATGCCACAAAACAGTTGAAGCTCCTGTTCATAAATGATGCTCCGAAATCAACTTCTGTCACCTCAGTGATACATTTTGGGATAGTACCTAAAGTTTAAAGCAGAAATTGGGGCACTTTTGAAATTTTCATTTTTGACCAAAATCGACAGGTCCAGGGCTTAGGGAATTTCTCATATGCCACAAAACGGTTGAAGCTCCTGTTCAAAAATGATGCTCCGAAATCAACTTCTGTCACCTCAGTGATACATTTTGGGATAGTACCTAAAGTTTAAAGCAGAAACTGGGGCACTTTTGAAATTTTCATTTTTGACCAAAATCGACAGGTCCGGGACTTAGGGAATTTCTCATTTGCCACAAAACGGTTGAAGCTCCTGTTCAAAAATGATGCTCCGAAATCAACTTCTGTCACCTCAGTGATACATTTTGGGATAGTACCTAAAGTTTAAAGCAGAAATTGGGGCACTTTTGAAATTTTCATTTTTGACCAAAATCGACAGGTCCAGGGCTTAGGGAATTTCTCATATGCCACAAAACGGTTGAAGCTCCTGTTCAAAAATGATGCTCCGAAATCAACTTCTGTCACCTCAGTGATACATTTTGGGATAGTACCTAAAGTTTAAAGCAGAAACTGGGGCACTTTTGAAATTTTCATTTTTGACCAAAATCGACAGGTCCGGGGCTTAGGGAATTTCTCATATGCCACAAAACGGTTGAAGCTCCTGTTCAAAAATGATGCTCCGAAATCAACTTCTGTCACCTCAGTGATACATTTTGGGATAGTACCTAAAGTTTAAATCAGAAATTGGGGCACTTTTGAAATTTTCATTTTTGACCAAAATCGACAGGTCCGGGACTTAGGGAATTTCTCATATGCCACAAAACGGTTGAAGCTCCTGTTCAAAAAAGATGCTCCGAAATCAACTTCTGTCATCTCAGTGATACATTTTGGGAAAGTACCTAAAGTTTAAAGCAGAAACTGGGGCACTTTTGAAATTTTCATTTTTGACCAAAATCGACAGGTCCGGGGCTTAGGGAATTTCTCATATGCCACAAAACGGTTGAAGCTCCTGTTCAAAAATGATGCTCCGAAATCAACTTCTGTCACCTCAGTGATACATTTTGGGATAGTACCTAAAGTTTAAAGCAGAAACTGGGGCACTTTTGAAATTTTCATTTTTGACCAAAATCGACAGGTCCGGGGCTTAGGGAATTTCTCATATGCCACAAAACGGTTGAAGCTCCTGTTCAAAAATGATGCTCCGAAATCAACTTCTGTCACCTCAGTGATACATTTTGTGATAGTACCTAAAGTTTAAAGCAGAATCTGGGGCACTTTTGAAATTTTCATTTTTGACCAAAATCAACAGGTCCGGGGCTTAGGGAATTTCTCATATGCCACAAAACAGTTGAAGCTCCTGTTCAAAAATGATGCTCCGAAATCAACTTCTGTCACCTCAGTGATACATTTTGGGATAGTACCTAAAGTTTAAAGCAGAAACTGGGGCACTTTTGAAATTTTCAGTTTTGACCAAAATCGACAGGTTCCGGGCTTAGGGAATTTCTCATATGCCACAAAACGGTTGAAGCTCCTGTTCAAAAATGATGCTCCGAAATCAACTTCTGTCACCTCAGTGATACATTTTGGGATAGTACCTAAAGTTTAAAGCAGAATCTGGGGCACTTTTGAAATTTTCATTTTTGACCAAAATCAACAGGTCCGGGGCTTAGGGAATTTCTCATATGCCACAAAACAGTTGAAGCTCCTGTTCAAAAATGATGCTCCGAAATCAACTTCTGTCACCTCAGTGATACATTTTGGGATAGTACCTAAAGTTTAAAGCAGAAACTGGGGCACTTTTGAAATTTTCATTTTTGACCAAAATCGACAGGTCCGGGACTTAGGGAATTTCTCATTTGCCACAAAACGGTTGAAGCTCCTGTTCAAAAATGATGCTCCGAAATCAACTTCTGTCACCTCAGTGATACATTTTGGGATAGTACCTAAAGTTTAAAGCAGAAATTGGGGCACTTTTGAAATTTTCATTTTTGACCAAAATCGACAGGTCCAGGGCTTAGGGAATTTCTCATATGCCACAAAACGGTTGAAGCTCCTGTTCAAAAATGATGCTCCGAAATCAACTTCTGTCACCTCAGTGATACATTTTGGGATAGTACCTAAAGTTTAAAGCAGAAATTGGGGCACTTTTGAAATTTTCATTTTTGACCAAAATCGACAGGTCCGGGGCTTAGGGAATTTCTCATATGCCACAAAACGGTTGAAGCTCCTGTTCAAAAATGATGCTCCGAAATCAACTTCTGTCACCTCAGTGATACATTTTGGGATAGTACCTAAAGTTTAAAGCAGAAACTGGGGCACTTTTGAAATTTTCATTTTTGACCAAAATCGACAGGTCCGGGGCTTAGGGAATTTCTCATATGCCACAAAACGGTTGAAGCTCCTGTTCAAAAATGATGCTCCGAAATCAACTTCTGTCACCTCAGTGATACATTTTGGGATAGTACCTAAAGTTTAAATCAGAAATTGGGGCACTTTTGAAATTTTCATTTTTGACCAAAATCGACAGGTCCGGGACTTAGGGAATTTCTCATATGCCACAAAACGGTTGAAGCTCCTGTTCAAAAAAGATGCTCCGAAATCAACTTCTGTCACCTCAGTGATACATTTTGGGAAAGTACCTAAAGTTTAAAGCAGAAACTGGGGCACTTTTGAAATTTTCATTTTTGACCAAAATCGACAGGTCCGGGGCTTAGGGAATTTCTCATATGCCACAAAACGGTTGAAGCTCCTGTTCAAAAATGATGCTCCGAAATCAACTTCTGTCACCTCAGTGATACATTTTGGGATAGTACCTAAAGTTTAAAGCAGAAACTGGGGCACTTTTGAAATTTTCATTTTTGACCAAAATCGACAGGTCCGGGGCTTAGGGAATTTCTCATATGCCACAAAACGGTTGAAGCTCCTGTTCAAAAATGATGCTCCGAAATCAACTTCTGTCACCTCAGTGATACATTTTGTGATAGTACCTAAAGTTTAAAGCAGAATCTGGGGCACTTTTGAAATTTTCATTTTTGACCAAAATCAACAGGTCCGGGGCTTAGGGAATTTCTCATATGCCACAAAACAGTTGAAGCTCCTGTTCAAAAATGATGCTCCGAAATCAACTTCTGTCACCTCAGTGATACATTTTGGGATAGTACCTAAAGTTTAAAGCAGAAACTGGGGCACTTTTGAAATTTTCAGTTTTGACCAAAATCGACAGGTTCCGGGCTTAGGGAATTTCTCATATGCCACAAAACGGTTGAAGCTCCTGTTCAAAAATGATGCTCCGAAATCAACTTCTGTCACCTCAGTGATACATTTTGGGATAGTACCTAAAGTTTAAAGCAGAATCTGGGGCACTTTTGAAATTTTCATTTTTGACCAAAATCAACAGGTCCGGGGCTTAGGGAATTTCTCATATGCCACAAAACAGTTGAAGCTCCTGTTCAAAAATGATGCTCCGAAATCAACTTCTGTCACCTCAGTGATACATTTTGGGATAGTACCTAAAGTTTAAAGCAGAAACTGGGGCACTTTTGAAATTTTCAGTTTTGACCAAAATCGACAGGTTCCGGGCTTAGGGAATTTCTCATATGCCACAAAACGGTTGAAGCTCCTGTTCAAAAATGATGCTCCGAAATCAACTTCTGTCACCTCAGTGATACATTTTGGGATAGTACCTAAAGTTTAAAGCAGAAATTGGGGCACTTTTGAAATTTTCATTTTTGACCAAAATCGACAGGTCCGGGGCTTAGGGAATTTCTCATATGCCACAAAACGGCTGAAGCTCCTGTTCAAAAATGATGCTCCGAAATCAACTTCTGTCACCTCAGTGATACATTTTGGGATAGTACCTAAAGTTTAAAGCAGAAATTGGGGCACTTTTGAAATTTTCATTTTTGACCAAAATCGACAGGTCCGGGGCTTAGGGAATTTCTCATATGCCACAAAACGGTTGAAGCTCCTGTTCAAAAATGATGCTGCGAAATCAACTTCTGTCACCTCAGTGATACATTTTGGGATAGTACCTAAAGTTTAAAGCAGAAATTGGGGCACTTTTGAAATTTTCATTTTTGACCAAAATCGACAGGTCCGGGGCTTAGGGAATTTCTCATATGCCACAAAACGGTTGAAGCTCCTGTTCAAAAATGATGCTCCGAAATCAACTTCTGTCACCTCAGTGATACATTTTGGGATAGTACCTAAAGTTTAAAGCAGAAACTGGGGCACTTTTGAAATTTTCATTTTTGACCAAAATCGACAGGTCCGGGGCTTAGGGAATTTCTCATATGCCACAAAACGGTTGAAGCTCCTGTTCAAAAATGATGCTCCGAAATCAACTTCTGTCACCTCAGTGATACATTTTGGGATAGTACCTAAAGTTTAAATCAGAAATTGGGGCACTTTTGAAATTTTCATTTTTGACCAAAATCGACAGGTCTGGGACTTAGGGAATTTCTCATATGCCACAAAACGGTTGAAGCTCCTGTTCAAAAAAGATGCTCCGAAATCAACTTCTGTCACCTCAGTGATACATTTTGGGAAAGTACCTAAAGTTTAAAGCAGAAACTGGGGCACTTTTTAAATTTTCATTTTTGACCAAAATCGACAGGTCCGGGGCTTAGGGAATTTCTCATATGCCACAAAACGGTTGAAGCTCCTGTTCAAAAATGATGCTCCGAAATCAACTTCTGTCACCTCAGTGATACATTTTGGGATAGTACCTAAAGTTTAAAGCAGAAACTGGGGCACTTTTGAAATTTTCATTTTTGACCAAAATCGACAGGTCCGGGGCTTATGGAATTTCTCATATGCCACAAAACAGTTGAAGCTCCTGTTCAAAAATGATGCTCCGAAATCAACTTCTGTCACCTCAGTGATACATTTTGGGATAGTACCTAAAGTTTAAAGCAGAAACTGGGGCACTTTTGAAATTTTCAGTTTTGACCAAAATCGACAGGTCCGGGGCTTAGGGAATTTCTCATATGCCACAAAACGGTTGAAGCTCCTGTTCAAAAATGATGCTCCGAAATCAACTTCTGTCACCTTAGTGATACATTTTGGGATAGTACCTAAAGTTTAAAGCAGAAATTGGGGCACTTTTGAAATTTTCATTTTTGACCAAAATCGACAGGTCCGGGGCTTAGGGAATTTCTCATATGCCACAAAACAGCTGAAGCTCCTGTTCAAAAATGATGCTCCGAAATCAACTTCTGTCACCTCAGTGATACATTTTGGGATAGTACCTAAAGTTTAAAGCAGAAATTGGGGCACTTTTGAAATTTTCATTTTTGACCAAAATCGACAGGTTCGGGGCTTAGGGAATTTCTCATATGCCACAAAACGGTTGAAACTCCTGTTCAAAAATGATGCTCCGAAATCAACTTCTGTCACCTCAGTGATACATTTTGGGATAGTACCTAAAGTTTAAAGCAGAAATTGGGGCACTTTTGAAATTTTCATTTTTGACCAAAATCGTCAGGTCCGGGGCTTAGGGAATTTCTCATATGCCACAAAACGGTTGAAGCTCCTGTTCAAAAATGATGCTCCGAAATCAACTTCTGTCACCTCAGTGATACATTTTGGGATAGTACCTAAAGTTTAAAGCAGAAATTGGGGCACTTTTGAAATTTTCATTTTTGACCAAAATCGACAGGTCCAGGGCTTAGGGAATTTCTCATATGCCACAAAACGGTTGAAGCTCCTGTTCAAAAATGATGCTCCGAAATCAACTTCTGTCACCTCAGTGATACATTTTGGGATAGTACCTAAAGTTTAAATCAGAAATTGGGGCACTTTTAAAATTTTCATTTTTGACCAAAATCGACAGGTCCGGGACTTAGGGAATTTCTCATATGCCACAAAACGGTTGAAGCTCCTGTTGAAAAATGATGCTCCGAAATCAACTTCTGTCACCTCAGTGATACATTTTGGGATAGTACCTAAAGTTTAAAGCAGAAACTGGGGCACTTTTGAAATTTTCATTTTTGACCAAAATCGACAGGTCCGGGGCTTAGGGAATTTCTCATATGCCACAAAACAGTTGAAGCTCCTGTTCAAAAATGATGCTCCGAAATCAACTTCTGTCACCTCAGTGATACATTTTGGGATAGTACCTAAAGTTTAAAGCAGAAATTGGGGCACTTTTGAAATTTTCATTTTTGACCAAAATCGACAGGTCCAGGGCTTAGGGAATTTCTCATATGCCACAAAACGGTTGAAGCTCCTGTTCAAAAATGATGCTCCGAAATCAACTTCTGTCACCTCAGTGATATATTTTGGGATAGTACCTAAAGTTTAAAGCAGAAACTGGGGCACTTTTGAAATTTTCATTTTTGACCAAAATCGACAGGTCCGGGACTTAGGGAATTTCTCATTTGCCACAAAACGGTTGAAGCTCCTGTTCAAAAATGATGCTCCGAAATCAACTTCTGTCACCTCAGTGATACATTTTGGGATAGTACCTAAAGTTTAAAGCAGAAATTGGGGCACTTTTGAAATTTTCATTTTTGACCAAAATCGACAGGTCCAGGGCTTAGGGAATTTCTCATATGCCACAAAACGGTTGAAGCTCCTGTTCAAAAATGATGCTCCGAAATCAACTTCTGTCACCTCAGTGATACATTTTGGGATAGTACCTAAAGTTTAAAGCAGAAACTGGGGCACTTTTGAAATTTTCATTTTTGACCAAAATCGACAGGTCCGGGGCTTAGGGAATTTCTCATATGCCACAAAACGGTTGAAGCTCCTGTTCAAAAATGATGCTCCGAAATCAACTTCTGTCACCTCAGTGATACATTTTGGGATAGTACCTAAAGTTTAAATCAGAAATTGGGGCACTTTTGAAATTTTCATTTTTGACCAAAATCGACAGGTCCGGGACTTAGGGAATTTCTCATATGCCACAAAACGGTTGAAGCTCCTGTTCAAAAAAGATGCTCCGAAATCAACTTCTGTCATCTCAGTGATACATTTTGGGAAAGTACCTAAAGTTTAAAGCAGAAACTGGGGCACTTTTGAAATTTTCATTTTTGACCAAAATCGACAGGTCCGGGGCTTAGGGAATTTCTCATATGCCACAAAACGGTTGAAGCTCCTGTTCAAAAATGATGCTCCGAAATCAACTTCTGTCACCTCAGTGATACATTTTGGGATAGTACCTAAAGTTTAAAGCAGAAACTGGGGCACTTTTGAAATTTTCATTTTTGACCAAAATCGACAGGTCCGGGGCTTAGGGAATTTCTCATATGCCACAAAACGGTTGAAGCTCCTGTTCAAAAATGATGCTCCGAAATCAACTTCTGTCACCTCAGTGATACATTTTGTGATAGTACCTAAAGTTTAAAGCAGAATCTGGGGCACTTTTGAAATTTTCATTTTTGACCAAAATCAACAGGTCCGGGGCTTAGGGAATTTCTCATATGCCACAAAACAGTTGAAGCTCCTGTTCAAAAATGATGCTCCGAAATCAACTTCTGTCACCTCAGTGATACATTTTGGGATAGTACCTAAAGTTTAAAGCAGAAACTGGGGCACTTTTGAAATTTTCAGTTTTGACCAAAATCGACAGGTTCCGGGCTTAGGGAATTTCTCATATGCCACAAAACGGTTGAAGCTCCTGTTCAAAAATGATGCTCCGAAATCAACTTCTGTCACCTCAGTGATACATTTTGGGATAGTACCTAAAGTTTAAAGCAGAATCTGGGGCACTTTTGAAATTTTCATTTTTGACCAAAATCAACAGGTCCGGGGCTTAGGGAATTTCTCATATGCCACAAAACAGTTGAAGCTCCTGTTCAAAAATGATGCTCCGAAATCAACTTCTGTCACCTCAGTGATACATTTTGGGATAGTACCTAAAGTTTAAAGCAGAAACTGGGGCACTTTTGAAATTTTCATTTTTGACCAAAATCGACAGGTCCGTGACTTAGGGAATTTCTCATTTGCCACAAAACGGTTGAAGCTCCTGTTCAAAAATGATGCTCCGAAATCAACTTCTGTCACCTCAGTGATACATTTTGGGATAGTACCTAAAGTTTAAAGCAGAAATTGGGGCACTTTTGAAATTTTCATTTTTGACCAAAATCGACAGGTCCAGGGCTTAGGGAATTTCTCATATGCCACAAAACGGTTGAAGCTCCTGTTCAAAAATGATGCTCCGAAATCAACTTCTGTCACCTCAGTGATACATTTTGGGATAGTACCTAAAGTTTAAAGCAGAAATTGGGGCACTTTTGAAATTTTCATTTTTGACCAAAATCGACAGGTCCGGGGCTTAGGGAATTTCTCATATGCCACAAAACGGTTGAAGCTCCTGTTCAAAAATGATGCTCCGAAATCAACTTCTGTCACCTCAGTGATACATTTTGGGATAGTACCTAAAGTTTAAAGCAGAAACTGGGGCACTTTTGAAATTTTCATTTTTGACCAAAATCGACAGGTCCGGGGCTTAGGGAATTTCTCATATGCCACAAAACGGTTGAAGCTCCTGTTCAAAAATGATGCTCCGAAATCAACTTCTGTCACCTCAGTGATACATTTTGGGATAGTACCTAAAGTTTAAATCAGAAATTGGGGCACTTTTGAAATTTTCATTTTTGACCAAAATCGACAGGTCCGGGACTTAGGGAATTTCTCATATGCCACAAAACGGTTGAAGCTCCTGTTCAAAAAAGATGCTCCGAAATCAACTTCTGTCACCTCAGTGATACATTTTGGGAAAGTACCTAAAGTTTAAAGCAGAAACTGGGGCACTTTTGAAATTTTCATTTTTGACCAAAATCGACAGGTCCGGGGCTTAGGGAATTTCTCATATGCCACAAAACGGTTGAAGCTCCTGTTCAAAAATGATGCTCCGAAATCAACTTCTGTCACCTCAGTGATACATTTTGGGATAGTACCTAAAGTTTAAAGCAGAAACTGGGGCACTTTTGAAATTTTCATTTTTGACCAAAATCGACAGGTCCGGGGCTTAGGGAATTTCTCATATGCCACAAAACGGTTGAAGCTCCTGTTCAAAAATGATGCTCCGAAATCAACTTCTGTCACCTCAGTGATACATTTTGTGATAGTACCTAAAGTTTAAAGCAGAATCTGGGGCACTTTTGAAATTTTCATTTTTGACCAAAATCAACAGGTCCGGGGCTTAGGGAATTTCTCATATGCCACAAAACAGTTGAAGCTCCTGTTCAAAAATGATGCTCCGAAATCAACTTCTGTCACCTCAGTGATACATTTTGGGATAGTACCTAAAGTTTAAAGCAGAAACTGGGGCACTTTTGAAATTTTCAGTTTTGACCAAAATCGACAGGTTCCGGGCTTAGGGAATTTCTCATATGCCACAAAACGGTTGAAGCTCCTGTTCAAAAATGATGCTCCGAAATCAACTTCTGTCACCTCAGTGATACATTTTGGGATAGTACCTAAAGTTTAAAGCAGAATCTGGGGCACTTTTGAAATTTTCATTTTTGACCAAAATCAACAGGTCCGGGGCTTAGGGAATTTCTCATATGCCACAAAACAGTTGAAGCTCCTGTTCAAAAATGATGCTCCGAAATCAACTTCTGTCACCTCAGTGATACATTTTGGGATAGTACCTAAAGTTTAAAGCAGAAACTGGGGCACTTTTGAAATTTTCAGTTTTGACCAAAATCGACAGGTTCCGGGCTTAGGGAATTTCTCATATGCCACAAAACGGTTGAAGCTCCTGTTCAAAAATGATGCTCCGAAATCAACTTCTGTCACCTCAGTGATACATTTTGGGATAGTACCTAAAGTTTAAAGCAGAAATTGGGGCACTTTTGAAATTTTCATTTTTGACCAAAATCGACAGGTCCGGGGCTTAGGGAATTTCTCATATGCCACAAAACGGCTGAAGCTCCTGTTCAAAAATGATGCTCCGAAATCAACTTCTGTCACCTCAGTGATACATTTTGGGATAGTACCTAAAGTTTAAAGCAGAAATTGGGGCACTTTTGAAATTTTCATTTTTGACCAAAATCGACAGGTCCGGGGCTTAGGGAATTTCTCATATGCCACAAAACGGTTGAAGCTCCTGTTCAAAAATGATGCTCCGAAATCAACTTCTGTCACCTCAGTGATACATTTTGGGATAGTACCTAAAGTTTAAAGCAGAAATTGGGGCACTTTTGAAATTTTCATTTTTGACCAAAATCGACAGGTCCAGGGCTTAGGGAATTTCTCATATGCCACAAAACGGTTGAAGCTCCTGTTCAAAAATGATGCTCCGAAATCAACTTCTGTCACCTCAGTGATACATTTTGGGATAGTACCTAAAGTTTAAAGCAGAAATTGGGGCACTTTTTTTTGAAATTTTCATTTTTGACCAAAATCGACAGGTCCGGGGCTTAGGGAATTTCTCATATGCCACAAAACGGTTGAAGCTCCTGTTCAAAAATGATGCTGCGAAATCAACTTCTGTCACCTCAGTGATACATTTTGGGATAGTACCTAAAGTTTAAAGCAGAAATTGGGGCACTTTTGAAATTTTCATTTTTGACCAAAATCGACAGGTCCGGGGCTTAGGGAATTTCTCATATGCCACAAAACGGTTGAAGCTCCTGTTCAAAAATGATGCTCCGAAATCAACTTCTGTCACCTCAGTGATACATTTTGGGATAGTACCTAAAGTTTAAAGCAGAAACTGGGGCACTTTTGAAATTTTCATTTTTGACCAAAATCGACAGGTCCGGGGCTTATGGAATTTCTCATATGCCACAAAACAGTTGAAGCTCCTGTTCAAAAATGATGCTCCGAAATCAACTTCTGTCACCTCAGTGATACATTTTGGGATAGTACCTAAAGTTTAAAGCAGAAACTGGGGCACTTTTGAAATTTTCAGTTTTGACCAAAATCGACAGGTCCGGGGCTTAGGGAATTTCTCATATGCCACAAAACGGTTGAAGCTCCTGTTCAAAAATGATGCTCCGAAATCAACTTCTGTCACCTCAGTGATACATTTTGGGATAGTACCTAAAGTTTAAAGCAGAAACTGGGGCACTTTTGAAATTTTCATTTTTGACCAAAATCGACAGGTCCGGGGCTTAGGGAATTTCTCATATGCCACAAAACGGTTGAAGCTCCTGTTCAAAAATGATGCTCCGAAATCAACTTCTGTCACCTCAGTGATACATTTTGGGATAGTACCTAAAGTTTAAAGCAGAAACTGGGGCACTTTTGAAATTTTCATTTTTGACCAAAATCGACAGGTCCGGGGCTTAGGGAATTTCTCATATGCCACAAAACGGTTGAAGCTCCTGTTCAAAAATGATGCTCCGAAATCAACTTCTGTCACCTCAGTGATACATTTTGGGATAGTACCTAAAGTTTAAAGCAGAAATTGGGGCACTTTTGAAATTTTCATTTTTGACCAAAATCGACAGGTCCGGGGCTTAGGGAATTTCTCATATGCCACAAAACGGCTGAAGCTCCTGTTCAAAAATGATGCTCCGAAATCAACTTCTGTCACCTCAGTGATACATTTTGGGATAGTACCTAAAATTTAAAGCAGAAACTGGGGCACTTTTGAAATTTTCATTTTTGACCAAAATCGACAGGTCCGGGGCTTAGGGAATTTCTCATATGCCACAAAACGGTTGAAGCTCCTGTTCAAAAATGATGCTCCGAAATCAACTTCTGTCACCTCAGTGATACATTTTGGGATAGTACCTAAAGTTTAAATCAGAAATTGGGGCACTTTTGAAATTTTCATTTTTGACCAAAATCGACAGGTCCGGGACTTAGGGAATTTCTCATATGCCACAAAACGGTTGAAGCTCCTGTTCAAAAATGATGCTCCGAAATCAACTTCTGTCACCTCAGTGATACATTTTGGGATAGTACCTAAAGTTTAAAGCAGAAACTGGGGCACTTTTGAAATTTTCATTTTTGACCAAAATCGACAGGTCCGGGGCATAGGGAATTTCTCATATGCCACAAAACAGTTGAAGCTCCTGTTCAAAAATGATGCTCCGAAATCAACTTCTGTCACCTCAGTGATACATTTTGGGATAGTACCTAAAGTTTAAAGCAGAAATTGGGGCACTTTTGAAATTTTCATTTTTGACCAAAATCGACAGGTCCGGGGCTTAGGGAATTTCTCATATGCCACAAAACGGTTGAAGCTCCTGTTCAAAAATGATGCTCCGAAATCAACTTCTGTCACCTCAGTGATACATTTTGGGATAGTACCTAAAGTTTAAAGCAGAAATTGGGGCACTTTTGAAATTTTCATTTTTGACCAAAATCGACAGGTCCGGGGCTTAGGGAATTTCTCATATGCCACAAAACGGTTGAAGCTCCTGTTCAAAAATGATGCTCCGAAATCAACTTCTGTCACCTCAGTGATACATTTTGGGACAGTACCTAAAGTTTAAAGCAGAAATTGGGGCACTTTTGAAATTTTCATTTTTGACCAAAATCGACAGGTCCGGGGCTTAGGGAATTTCTCATATGCCACAAAACGGTTGAAGCTCCTGTTCAAAAATGATGCTCCGAAATCAACTTCTGTCACCTCAGTGATACATTTTGGGATAGTACCTAAAGTTTAAAGCAGAAACTGGGGCACTTTTGAAATTTTCATTTTTGACCAAAACCGACAGGTCCGGGGCTTAGGGAATTTCTCATATGCCACAAAACGGTTGAAGCTCCTGTTCAAAAATGATGCTCCGAAATCAACTTCTGTCACCTCAGTGATACATTTTGGGATAGTACCTAAAGTTTAAATCAGAAATTGGGGCACTTTTGAAATTTTCATTTTTGACCAAAATCGACAGGTCCGGGACTTAGGGAATTTCTCATATGCCACAAAACGGTTGAAGCTCCTGTTCAAAAATGATGCTCCGAAATCAACTTCTGTCACCTCAGTGATACATTTTGGGATAGTACCTAAAGTTTAAAGCAGAAACTGGGGCACTTTTGAAATTTTCATTTTTGACCAAAACCGACAGGTCCGGGGCTTAGGGAATTTCTCATATGCCACAAAACGGTTGAAGCTCCTGTTCAAAAATGATGCTCCGAAATCAACTTCTGTCACCTCAGTGATACATTTTGGGATAGTACCTAAAGTTTAAATCAGAAATTGGGGCACTTTTGAAATTTTCATTTTTGACCAAAATCGACAGGTCCGGGACTTAGGGAATTTCTCATATGCCACAAAACGGTTGAAGCTCCTGTTCAAAAAAGATGCTCCGAAATCTACTTCTGTCACCTCAGTGATACATTTTGGGATAGTACCTAAAGTTTAAATCAGAAATTGGGGCACTTTTGAAATTTTCATTTTTGACCAAAATCGACAGGTCCGGGACTTAGGGAATTTCTCATATGCCACAAAACGGTTGAAGCTCCTGTTCAAAAATGATGCTCCGAAATCAACTTCTGTCACCTCAGTGATACATTTTGGGATAGTACCTAAAGTTTAAAGCAGAAACTGGGGCACTTTTGAAATTTTCATTTTTGACCAAAATCGACAGGTCCGGGGCATAGGGAATTTCTCATATGCCACAAAACAGTTGAAGCTCCTGTTCAAAAATGATGCTCCGAAATCAACTTCTGTCACCTCAGTGATACATTTTGGGATAGTACCTAAAGTTTAAAGCAGAAATTGGGGCACTTTTGAAATTTTCATTTTTGACCAAAATCGACAGGTCCAGGGCTTAGGGAATTTCTCATATGCCACAAAACGGTTGAAGCTCCTGTTCAAAAATGATGCTCCGAAATCAACTTCTGTCACCTCAGTGATACATTTTGGGATAGTACCTAAAGTTTAAAGCAGAAATTGGGGCACTTTTGAAATTTTCATTTTTGACCAAAATCGACAGGTCCAGGGCTTAGGGAATTTCTCATATGCCACAAAACGGTTGAAGCTCCTGTTCAAAAATGATGCTCCGAAATCAACTTCTGTCACCTCAGTGATACATTTTGGGACAGTACCTAAAGTTTAAAGCAGAAATTGGGGCACTTTTGAAATTTTCATTTTTGACCAAAATCGACAGGTCCGGGGCTTAGGGAATTTCTCATATGCCACAAAACGGTTGAAGCTCCTGTTCAAAAATGATGCTCCGAAATCAACTTCTGTCACCTCAGTGATACATTTTGGGATAGTACCTAAAGTTTAAAGCAGAAACTGGGGCACTTTTGAAATTTTCATTTTTGACCAAAACCGACAGGTCCGGGGCTTAGGGAATTTCTCATATGCCACAAAACGGTTGAAGCTCCTGTTCAAAAATGATGCTCCGAAATCAACTTCTGTCACCTCAGTGATACATTTTGGGATAGTACCTAAAGTTTAAATCAGAAATTGGGGCACTTTTGAAATTTTCATTTTTGACCAAAATCGACAGGTCCGGGACTTAGGGAATTTCTCATATGCCACAAAACGGTTGAAGCTCCTGTTCAAAAATGATGCTCCGAAATCAACTTCTGTCACCTCAGTGATACATTTTGGGATAGTACCTAAAGTTTAAAGCAGAAACTGGGGCACTTTTGAAATTTTCATTTTTGACCAAAACCGACAGGTCCGGGGCTTAGGGAATTTCTCATATGCCACAAAACGGTTGAAGCTCCTGTTCAAAAATGATGCTCCGAAATCAACTTCTGTCACCTCAGTGATACATTTTGGGATAGTACCTAAAGTTTAAATCAGAAATTGGGGCACTTTTGAAATTTTCATTTTTGACCAAAATCGACAGGTCCGGGACTTAGGGAATTTCTCATATGCCACAAAACGGTTGAAGCTCCTGTTCAAAAAAGATGCTCCGAAATCTACTTCTGTCACCTCAGTGATACATTTTGGGAAAGTACCTAAAGTTTAAAGCAGAAACTGGGGCACTTTTGAAATTTTCATTTTTGACCAAAATCGACAGGTCCGGGGCTTAGGGAATTTCTCATATGCCACAAAACGGTTGAAGCTCCTGTTCAAAAATGATGCTCCGAAATCAACTTCTGTCACCTCAGTGATACATTTTGGGATAGTACCTAAAGTTTAAAGCAGAAACTGGGGCACTTTTGAAATTTTCATTTTTGACCAAAATCGACAGGTCCGGGACTTAGGGAATTTCTCATTTGCCACAAAACGGTTGAAGCTCCTGTTCAAAAATGATGCTCCGAAATCAACTTCTGTCACCTCAGTGATACATTTTGGGATAGTACCTAAAGTTTAAAGCAGAAATTGGGGCACTTTTGAAATTTTCATTTTTGACCAAAATCGACAGGTCCGGGGCTTAGGTAATTTCTCATATGCCACAAAACGGTTGAAGCTCCTGTTCAAAAATGATGCTCCGAAATTAACTTCTGTCACCTCAGTGATACATTTTGGGATAGTACCTAAAGTTTAAAGCAGAAACTGGGGCACTTTTGAAATTTTCATTTTTGACCAAAATCGACAGGTCCGGGGCTTAGGGAATTTCTCATATGCCACAAAACGGTTGAAGCTCCTGTTCAAAAATGATGCTCCGAAATCAACTTCTGTCACCTCAGTGATACATTTTGGGATAGTACCTAAAGTTTAAATCAGAAATTGGGGCACTTTTGAAATTTTCATTTTTGACCAAAATCGACAGGTCCGGGGCTTAGGTAATTTCTCATATGCCACAAAACGGTTGAAGCTCCTGTTCAAAAATGATGCTCCGAAATCAACTTCTGTCACCTCAGTGATACATTTTGGGATAGTACCTAAAGTTTAAAGCAGAAACTGGGGCACTTTTGAAATTTTCATTTTTGACCAAAATCGACAGGTCCGGGGCTTAGGGAATTTCTCATATGCCACAACACAGTTGAAGCTCCTGTTCAAAAATGATGCTCCGAAATCAACTTCTGTCACCTCAGTGATACATTTTGGGATAGTACCTAAAGTTTAAAGCAGAAACTGGGGCACTTTTGAAATTTTCAGTTTTGACCAAAATCGACAGGTTCCGGGCTTAGGGAATTTCTCATATGCCACAAAACGGCTGAAGCTCCTGTTCAAAAATGATGCTCCGAAATCAACTTCTGTCACCTCAGTGATACATTTTGGGATAGTACCTAAAGTTTAAAGCAGAAATTGGGGCACTTTTGAAATTTTCATTTTTGACCAAAATCGACAGGTCCGGGGCTTAGGGAATTTCTCATATGCCACAAAACGGTTGAAGCTCCTGTTCAAAAATGATGCTCCGAAATCAACTTCTGTCACCTCAGTGATACATTTTGGGATAGTACCTAAAGTTTAAAGCAGAAATTGGGGCACTTTTGAAATTTTCATTTTTGACCAAAATCGACAGGTCCAGGGCTTAGGGAATTTCTCATATGCCACAAAACGGTTGAAGCTCCTGTTCAAAAATGATGCTCCGAAATCAACTTCTGTCACCTCAGTGATACATTTTGGGATAGTACCTAAAGTTTAAAGCAGAAATTGGGGCACTTTTTTTTGAAATTTTCATTTTTGACCAAAATCGACAGGTCCGGGGCTTAGGGAATTTCTCATATGCCACAAAACGGTTGAAGCTCCTGTTCAAAAATGATGCTCCGAAATCAACTTCTGTCACCTCAGTGATACATTTTTGGGATAGTACCTAAAGTTTAAAGCAGAAACTGGGGCACTTTTGAAATTTTCATTTTTGACCAAAATCGACAGGTCCGGGGCTTATGGAATTTCTCATATGCCACAAAACAGTTGAAGCTCCTGTTCAAGAATGATGCTCCGAAATCAACTTCTGTCACCTCAGTGCTACATTTTGGGATAGTACCTAAAGTTTAAAGCAGAAACTGGGGCACTTTTGAAATTTTCATTTTTGACCAAAATCGACAGGTCCGGGGCTTAGGGAATTTCTCATATGCCACAAAACAGTTGAAGCTCCTGTTCAAAAATGATGCTCCGAAATCAACTTCTGTCACCTCAGTGATACATTTTGGGAAAGTACCTAAAGTTTAAAGCAGAAACTGGGGCACTTTTGAAATTTTCATTTTTGACCAAAATCGACAGGTCCAGGGCTTAGGGAATTTCTCATATGCCACAAAACGGTTGAAGCTCCTGTTCAAAAATGATGCTGCGAAATCAACTTCTGTCACCTCAGTGATACATTTTGGGATAGTACCTAAAGTTTAAAGCAGAAATTGGGGCACTTTTGAAATTTTCATTTTTGACCAAAATCGACAGGTCCGGGGCTTAGGGAATTTCTCATATGCCACAAAACGGTTGAAGCTCCTGTTCAAAAATGATGCTCCGAAATCAACTTCTGTCACCTCAGTGATACATTTTGGGATAGTACCTAAAGTTTAAAGCAGAAACTGGGGCACTTTTGAAATTTTCATTTTTGACCAAAATCGACAGTTCCGGGGCTTAGGGAATTTCTCATATGCCACAAAACGGTTGAAGCTCCTGTTCAAAAATGATGCTCCGAAATCAACTTCTGTCACCTCAGTGATACATTTTGGGATAGTACCTAAAGTTTAAATCAGAAATTGGGGCACTTTTGAAATTTTCATTTTTGACCAAAATCGACAGGTCTGGGACTTAGGGAATTTCTCATATGCCACAAAACGGTTGAAGCTCCTGTTCAAAAAAGATGCTCCGAAATCAACTTCTGTCACCTCAGTGATACATTTTGGGAAAGTACCTAAAGTTTAAAGCAGAAACTGGGGCACTTTTTAAATTTTCATTTTTGACCAAAATCGACAGGTCCGGGGCTTAGGGAATTTCTCATATGCCACAAAACGGTTGAAGCTCCTGTTCAAAAATGATGCTCCGAAATCAACTTCTGTCACCTCAGTGATACATTTTGGGATAGTACCTAAAGTTTAAAGCAGAAACTGGGGCACTTTTGAAATTTTCACTTTTGACCAAAATCGACAGGTCCGGGGCTTATGGAATTTCTCATATGCCACAAAACAGTTGAAGCTCCTGTTCAAAAATGATGCTCCGAAATCAACTTCTGTCACCTCAGTGATACATTTTGGGATAGTACCTAAAGTTTAAAGCAGAAACTGGGGCACTTTTGAAATTTTCAGTTTTGACCAAAATCGACAGGTCCGGGGCTTAGGGAATTTCTCATATGCCACAAAACGGTTGAAGCTCCTGTTCAAAAATGATGCTCCGAAATCAACTTCTGTCACCTTAGTGATACATTTTGGGATAGTACCTAAAGTTTAAAGCAGAAATTGGGGCACTTTTGAAATTTTCATTTTTGACCAAAATCGACAGGTCCGGGGCTTAGGGAATTTCTCATATGCCACAAAACGGCTGAAGCTCCTGTTCAAAAATGATGCTCCGAAATCAACTTCTGTCACCTCAGTGATACATTTTGGGATAGTACCTAAAGTTTAAAGCAGAAACTGGGGCACTTTTGAAATTTTCATTTTTGACCAAAATCGACAGGTCCGGGGCTTAGGGAATTTCTCATATGCCACAAAACGGTTGAAGCTCCTGTTCAAAAATGATGCTCCGAAATCAACTTCTGTCACCTCAGTGATACATTTTGGGATAGTACCTAAAGTTTAAAGCAGAAATTGGGGCACTTTTGAAATTTTCATTTTTGACCAAAATCGACAGGTCCGGGGCTTAGGGAATTTCTCATATGCCACAAAACGGCTGAAGCTCCTGTTCAAAAATGATGCTCCGAAATCAACTTCTGTCACCTCAGTGATACATTTTGGGATAGTACCTAAAGTTTAAAGCAGAAATTGGGGCACTTTTGAAATTTTCATTTTTGACCAAAATCGACAGGTCCGGGGCTTAGGGAATTTCTCATATGCCACAAAACGGTTGAAGCTCCTGTTCAAAAATGATGCTCCGAAATCAACTTCTGTCACCTCAGTGATACATTTTTGGGATAGTACCTAAAGTTTAAAGCAGAAACTGGGGCACTTTTGAAATTTTAATTTTTGACCAAAATCGACAGGTCCGGGGCTTAGGGAATTTCTCATATGCCACAAAACGGTTGAAGCTCCTGTTCAAAAATGATGCTCCGAAATCAACTTCTGTCACCTCAGTGATACATTTTGGGATATTACCTAAAGTTTAAATCAGAAATTGGGGCACTTTTGAAATTTTCATTTTTGACCAAAATCGACAGGTCCGGGACTTAGGGAATTTCTCATATGCCACAAAACGGTTGAAGCTCCTGTTAAAAAATGATGCTCCGAAATCAACTTCTGTCACCTCAGTGATACATTTTGGGAAAGTACCTAAAGTTTAAAGCAGAAACTGGGGCACTTTTGAAATTTTCATTTTTGACCAAAATCGACAGGTCCGCGGCTTAGGGAATTTCTCATATGCCACAAAACGGTTGAAGCTCCTGTTCAAAAATGATGCTCCGAAATCAACTTCTGTCACCTCAGTGATACATTTTGGGATAGTACCTAAAGTTTAAAGCAGAAACTGGGGCACTTTTGAAATTTTCATTTTTGACCAAAATCGACAGGTCCGGGGCTTAGGGAATTTCTCATATGCCACAAAACGGTTGAAGCTCCTGTTCAAAAATGATGCTCCGAAATCAACTTCTGTCACCTCAGTGATACATTTTGGGATAGTACCTAAAGTTTAAATCAGAAATTGGGGCACTTTTGAAATTTTCATTTTTGACCAAAATCGACAGGTCCGGGACTTAGGGAATTTCTCATATGCCACAAAACGGTTGAAGCTCCTGTTCAAAAATGATGCTCCGAAATCAACTTCTGTCACCTCAGTGATACATTTTGGGATAGTACCTAAAGTTTAAAGCAGAAACTGGGGCACTTTTGAAATTTTCATTTTTGACCAAAATCGACAGGTCCGGGGCATAGGGAATTTCTCATATGCCACAAAACAGTTGAAGCTCCTGTTCAAAAATGATGCTCCGAAATCAACTTCTGTCACCTCAGTGATACATTTTGGGATAGTACCTAAAGTTTAAAGCAGAAATTGGGGCACTTTTGAAATTTTCATTTTTGACCAAAATCGACAGGTCCAGGGCTTAGGGAATTTCTCATATGCCACAAAACGGTTGAAGCTCCTGTTCAAAAATGATGCTCCGAAATCAACTTCTGTCACCTCAGTGATACATTTTGGGATAGTACCTAAAGTTTAAAGCAGATATTGGGGCACTTTTGAAATTTTCATTTTTGACCAAAATCGACAGGTCCGGGGCTTAGGGAATTTCTCATATGCCACAAAACGGTTGAAGCTCCTGTTCAAAAATGATGCTCCGAAATCAACTTCTGTCACCTCAGTGATACATTTTGGGATATTACCTAAAGTTTAAAGCAGAAACTGGGGCACTTTTGAAATTTTCATTTTTGACCAAAATCGACAGGTCCAGGGCTTAGGGAATTTCTCATATGCCACAAAACGGTTGAAGCTCCTGTTCAAAAATGATGCTCCGAAATCAACTTCTGTCACCTCAGTGATACATTTTGGGATAGTACCTAAAGTTTAAAGCAGAAACTGGGGCACTTTTGAAATTTTCATTTTTGACCAAAATCGACAGGTCCGGGGCCTAGGGAATTTCTCATATGCCACAAAACGGTTGAAGCTCCTGTTCAAAAATGATGCTCCGAAATCAACTTCTGTCACCTCAGTGATACATTTTGGGATAGTACCTAAAGTTTAAAGCAGAAATTGGGGCACTTTTGAAATTTTCATTTTTGACCAAAATCGACAGGTCCAGGGCTTAGGGAATTTCTCATATGCCACAAAACGGTTGAAGCTCCTGTTCAAAAATGATGCTCCGAAATCAACTTCTGTCACCTCAGTGATACATTTTGGGACAGTACCTAAAGTTTAAAGCAGAAATTGGGGCACTTTTGAAATTTTCATTTTTGACCAAAATCGACAGGTCCGGGGCTTAGGGAATTTCTCATATGCCACAAAACGGTTGAAGCTCCTGTTCAAAAATGATGCTCCGAAATCAACTTCTGTCACCTCAGTGATACATTTTGGGATAGTACCTAAAGTTTAAAGCAGAAACTGGGGCACTTTTGAAATTTTCATTTTTGACCAAAACCGACAGGTCCGGGGCTTAGGGAATTTCTCATATGCCACAAAACGGTTGAAGCTCCTGTTCAAAAATGATGCTCCGAAATCAACTTCTGTCACCTCAGTGATACATTTTGGGATAGTACCTAAAGTTTAAATCAGAAATTGGGGCACTTTTGAAATTTTCATTTTTGACCAAAATCGACAGGTCCGGGACTTAGGGAATTTCTCATATGCCACAAAACGGTTGAAGCTCCTGTTCAAAAAAGATGCTCCGAAATCTACTTCTGTCACCTCAGTGATACATTTTGGGAAAGTACCTAAAGTTTAAAGCAGAAACTGGGGCACTTTTGAAATTTTCATTTTTGACCAAAATCGACAGGTCCGGGGCTTAGGGAATTTCTCATATGCCACAAAACGGTTGAAGCTCCTGTTCAAAAATGATGCTCCGAAATCAACTTCTGTCACCTCAGTGATACATTTTGGGATAGTACCTAAAGTTTAAAGCAGAAACTGGGGCACTTTTGAAATTTTCATTTTTGACCAAAATCGACAGGTCCGGGACTTAGGGAATTTCTCATTTGCCACAAAACGGTTGAAGCTCCTGTTCAAAAATGATGCTCCGAAATCAACTTCTGTCACCTCAGTGATACATTTTGGGATAGTACCTAAAGTTTAAAGCAGAAATTGGGGCACTTTTGAAATTTTCATTTTTGACCAAAATCGACAGGTCCGGGGCTTAGGGAATTTCTCATATGCCACAAAACGGCTGAAGCTCCTGTTCAAAAATGATGCTCCGAAATCAACTTCTGTCACCTCAGTGATACATTTTGGGATAGTACCTAAAGTTTAAAGCAGAAATTGGGGCACTTTTGAAATTTTCATTTTTGACCAAAATCGACAGGTCCGGGGCTTAGGGAATTTCTCATATGCCACAAAACGGTTGAAGCTCCTGTTCAAAAATGATGCTCCGAAATCAACTTCTGTCACCTCAGTGATACATTTTGGGATAGTACCTAAAGTTTAAAGCAGAAACTGGGGCACT
>NW_026969407.1:0-41866 GCF_028390025.1 Pseudophryne corroboree
CTGAAATGTATGATGACACGTTTAGGTATACTGGAAGAGAACTTCAAGCTTATAAAACAGAACTGGTACAGCATAGAATGGTTCTCAATTATCTCACGGCAGTGACAGGCGGATATTGCGTCACACTGGCAACGCAGTACGGCGTGAAATGCTGCACATATATAACGAATAGTACCGAGGACCCGGTCGAGGTCATAGACCAAAAGATGGACGATATTCTCCAACTGAAGTGGGAATTTCGCAGGAGACACAATCTCACCCTTGCTGCTGTGGGTAATGAGCTGACTGGTTGGGTGTCATGGTTGAACCCGCGAAATTGGTTCTCTGGTTTAGGAGAATGGGCTCAAGGAGTCATAATGGATGTAGGGAAGTTTCTCCAATGTATCTTAGGTATTGTCATAACGATTGGCTTGATATTTAGATGCGGTCAGGCTTTAATGAAGTGCAAACGTAGTACCAGGGTAATGAGTCTAAGGAGTGAGGAAATTGTAATTCCAATGGATTTGATTTATGACCCAACGGTAGAAACTATGATGTGATGAAAATGCGATTATACGGTCCGTTTCTTTCACCTGTTTTTCCGTTTTCTCCAAGGTAAAAAGACCCACTTGGACGAGGAATTTGATGACCCTGTATACAGACAACTGATGGATTAAAGAAGAAGTTTTGACAACCTTATACACAGATATTTGATGAACTATGCCATAGACCCCCAGTTTCCCTAGAAATTTTAAATTTACGCTAGCCCAACACTTTTTGTAAGTCTATGGACATTGACAAAGCTTTTGCTCGCACCTTTTGGGCAAAAGCACAAAGAAGACTGCATTCAACAGACACCGAACAAGACTTCAACCGACAAATGTTCATTAACCTGACATAGAATACCACTGCATTTACCATAAGTGTTCTTTTTCTTCATCTCTACAACCTTCAGGTAATGACACACATAGTCGATAGGGAATACAGGCACAGATATCAGCAATCACATATTCCCCCATTCATGTATCATCAACTAAAATGTGCTCCCCCATTTTGTTGCAACCAAAATCCGAAAAGAGCTCGGTAAAGTTTGACAGCCCATCCACAGACCCGTACCGCGGGATAAGAAGGAATTCAAATGTATACTTCGCAATACCTCGAAGCTTGATGTACAACACGTACGGCACGATGATACATGACCCCCTAAACATGGATTCATACACACATGCTTCTACTATCTCACTAGGTCATACCCTCTTCACACCTTCTCCTCTCTCCCCCCTTACCCAACCATGGAAATGTATTAACCCCTGACATATATTTTTCTCGTTTTGAAATGTTTTAGGAAGTGGCAGTTATTGTTGACTGCCAAAGGGTGGACTGTCAAAGTCAGAAAAATATCACGATGCACACTGCCATATTTGCACCTCATACAGGTCCGCGCTGCGCATGCGTGCGCTCTCCCATGCGTGCGCATACTCGCTGTTGCGGGCACCCGCAGGCGCACGGTATGTGCATTTACGGTAGAGTTTATGTGTTCGTAGCGTGCGACTCTATCGTTACATATTTTCACTATATAATGTATTTTGTAGATCATGGTCCCTTTGATAGATTCTGAAAGTTTAGTTAATGTAGCATGTTCATGGACAGAGAGATCCCTCTTTGTTTGATACGAAGGGTCAGACATGGGTCATACAGTGGTGTTTAGTATCCATCGGAAGAGTATTTAATTAGCAATATTCCGGTGTTGGTTTGAAACAGATTAATCGCTCGTGCGAATAGTTATGGACATAAGAAGTTTATGTCCATTTACTATTATTTGCACTTACTTATCCATGCGGCGGGAAACCTAGTTTCCCACCCACCTGAGCAGTTGGAAATTGTCACAGCCCACCTGTATGAATCAACCTATGACCTCTTGTTATAATGCGAAGACGAATTCCTGTGTCCAATGAACAATGAGATTGTAGGGACCATTGAATTGTATTGTGTGTGGGGCATAAATAGACAAGCCGATCACATCCAGCTCACTCTTCAACGGTTCTCATTGCTGATAATCGGGAGCTGGATGTCCAGAGGCGCATGCGATCGTTCCCCTTTGTGCGTAAGTTTTTCTCCGCAGCCATATTGTCTTTGTTGTTATTGTGGGCCATATCTCTCTCTCTCTCTCTCTTCTTTCTCTCTCATTTTTCCCTTATCAATATTGTCTTGTATTGTATTTCCCTGTGTAGTTATCTGGTTAGTTAGTCTATGTTATATTGTAGTGTATGACTTGTACTGTATTAATCATTTTCAAGTATAACATTCATATAAGGCGTTAGACCCTAAGCCCGGTAGTTGTGTATTTCTTATAGTGTTAAGTATTCTCAGAGCGTCGGTGACGCTCGAACAGCTTTAGAGTTAATAAGGTTACATTGTGTTGCATCTACACCCTATCTCTACACTAAGGTTTTACTGCATATTACATTGTTTATGGTTTAGATATAAAGGTTTAACATCGTGAGCGTCTGCACCGCTGGTGATCTCCTCGTGGTCCCGAGCGTCCGCTACGCTCTAGCGAACCATTACGTTAGTCAGCAGCCAATAGCGTGCCTGCCTGTGATCTCTTGGCCGTGAGCGAACGTGACGCTTGAGCGTCTCGACCACGGCTAAGCGATTGTTACGCAACGTACGTACCCTTACGGTACTCCATACGTCAATAGCGTACAGTGTTCTTAGACCTCTTAAAGGGTTTTAAATAAGATAAATATTTAGCTTTATCAATACATACATACATATGTATACACATACTAGGGTCTCAATGTCTGCTGATAAGGTATCTGTCCACGCTGCTACAGTGCTATAAACCCATGCCGACACAATCGCCGGTCTGAGTAGTGTACCAACATGTGTGTAAATGGACTTCAAAGTACTTTTACTGCATGCTATCTGCAGGATCCCTGAGGATAGCTGTTAAGTCAGCGCTACCTTTTGGGTAAACGTGACAAGCTTTGTCCACCCTAGGGGAAGATTCCCATCGTATCCTGGCCCTAGTAGGGAAAGGATACTCCCTGAGAATTCTTTGTGGGAAGCTGCAGCTTCTTGTCTGGAGATTCTCACTCTTTTTCTTCATGAGAGGAGGGAAATTTACCTCAGCTTTCTTCCCCTTAAACATGTGTACCCTTGTGTCAGGGACAGATGAGTCATCAGTGATATGCAAAACATCTTTCATTACAATAATCATATATTGAATACTTTCCTGCCATTTTGGCTGTAACTTTGCATTATCGTAGTCGACACTGGAGTCAGACTCCGTGTCGATATCAGTGTCTATTATTTTGGATAGTGAGCGTTGTGAGACTCTGAATGTCTCTGCGACATAGGGACAGACATGGGTAGATTCCCTGTCTGTTCTCTAATCTATTGTGCAATAAATTTACCTCAGCACTTAATTTCACATATCCAATCAGGTGTCGGCGTTGTCGACGGAGACACCACACACACACACACATTTGCTCCATCACCTCCTTAGGAGAGCCTTTTACTTCAGACATGTCGACACACACGGACCGACACACCACACACTCAGGGAATGCTCATCTGAAGATAATTCCCCCACAAGGCCCTTTGGAAAGACAGAGAGAGAGTATGCCAGCACACACCCCAGCGCTATATGACCCAGGAAAAAACACAGCAATTTAATGTTTACCCAGTAGCACTGTTATTATCTGCGCCGAATTATGTGCCCCCCCCCCCCCCTCTTCTTTAAAACCCTCTCTTCTACTGTGGTATAAGCAGGGGAGAGACCGGGGAGCTTCCTCTCAGCGGTGCTGTGGAGAAAAAACATGGCGCTGGTGAGTGCTGAGGAAGAAGCCCCGCCCCCTTGACGGCGGCCTTCTGTCCCGCTTAAATATACATTTTCTTGGCGGGGGCTCATACATATATACAGTGCCCAACTGTATATATGTTTACTTTTGCCAAAAAGAGGTCCAAATGCTGCCCAGGGCGCCCCCCCCCCCCCCCCCTGCGCCCTGCACCCTTATAGTGACCGGAGTATGTGAGGTGTGTGGGAGCAATGGCGCACAGCTGCAGTGCTGTGCGTTACCTCAGTGAAGAACGGAGTCTTCTGCCGCCGATTTGAAGTCTTCTTGCTTCTCATACTCACCCGGCTTCTGTCTTCCGGCTCTGCGAGGGGGACGGCGGCGCGGCTCTGGGATCAGATGGCGAGGGTGAGATCCTGCGTACGATCCCTCTGGAGCTAATGGTGTCCAGTAGCCTAAGAAGCAGGACCTAGCTTCAGAGAGTAGGGCTGCTTCTCTCCCCTCAGTCCCACGATGCAGGGAGTCTGTTGCCAGCAGAGCTCCCTGAAAATAAAAAACCTAACAAAATACTTTCTCTCAGCAAACTCAGGAGAGCTCACTGAAAAGCACCCAGCTCGTCTGGGCACAGTATCAAACTGAGGTCTGGAGGAGGGGCATAGAGGGAGGAGCCAGAGCACACCAGAACCTAAATTCTTTCTTAAAGTGCCCATGTCTCCTGCGGAGCCCGTCAATCCCCATGGTCCTTACGGAGTCCCCAGCATCCACTAGGACGTTAGAGAAAAGACAATTGTCTCATTTGCATCAGAAAATCTTACCTCCATTAGAATTATCACTGGTGACAGCTCTTACTTGCCATTCTCAGGTTCATCAATGTCGTTTCTGCCATTAGGGTGGGCACAGGGAAAGGGTGTGTTGTGGTGAGGTTCACAGTGAAAAGTTGTTATAGTGAGTGGCACAGGGGAAAGGGTGTGTGGTGGTGAGCGGTACAGGGGGAAGGGGTGTGGTAGAGTGGGGCACAGGGGAAAAGTGTAAAGTGTATATGGGGAAAGTGTATTGTGAGGAGCATTGGGGAAGTGTGTTTGGTGGAAAGGGGTAGAGAGGAAGGTTGCATTGTGAGGGGTATTGGGGAAAGATGTGTTATGGTCAGTGGCACAGGGGAAGGGTGTGTGGTGGTGAGGGGCACAGGGGGAAGGGGTGTGGTAGAGTGGGGCACAGGGGAAAAGTGTAAAGTATATATGGGGAAAGTGTATTGTGAGGAGCATTGGGGAAGTGTGTTTGGTGGAAAGGGGTAGAGAGGAAGGTTGCATTGTGAGGGGCATTGGGGAAAGATGTGTTATGGTCAGTGGCACAGGGGAAGGGTGTGTGGTGGTGAGGGGCAAAGTGAAAAGGTGTGTGGTGGTGAGTGGCACAAGGGAAGGGTGTGTAGTGGTAAGCAGCACAGAGGGATGGTGTGTGGTGCATGGCACAGAATAACACTATAATGTGAAGGGCATAGTGGAAAAATGTGTTTGTCTGCTCTGTGGCTGTATCTGTTCCTGGAGGAGTCACTAGTGGGTCAGTGGAAGTGCAATGGAGGAAAGGAGGAGGCTGAAGTAAGTTCCTGTGCATGTGCGCAAATGGTATTTATTGAGTACACACAGGAAATATAAGTAACTGAAGCAATGTAAATGTAAACATATAATTCAACATGGAAACTGATAGAGTCTCTGAAATAAACAGTCACTTATGAGATAGTTTGGTCTTAGTACCGATGGTAACTGGGAGCAACAGATAGTGACTTGAAATTACTGATGATCGGTCTGGGAACCAATGGAGACTTGGAGCAGATGACGATCGGCCTGGGAACCGATGGTGAATAGGAACTTTCGATGATCAGCCTAGGAGCCGATGGTGACAACTTTGAATAAACGACGGTTGGCCTGGAAGCCGATGATGACTTGAAACTGAGCTTTACACAGATATTTGGCAATATCGATTATCGGCCTGGAAACCGATAGTAACTTGAAACAGGAATTGTATAGGCAATTGGTAATGCAGATGATCAGCCTGGAAAGTGATGGTAACTTGCAACAGGCTTATACAGCATACTTGCCTACTTTTGAAAAGCAGTTTCAGGGAGTTTGTAGGTCTTTCTCACACATGCAGACAAACAATGGCAGTTGCTCTATCATTCCTGGAGATAATTATATCAGGTGCTAGAAAGGGGAGGGGTCATAGACAAACATCAGAAAGAGAGGGGGTGCTCTTTCCCCCCTGGTATCCCCCCAGCACACTAAAAAATTACCTGTAACCATATCTGAACCTATATGGTAATAGAATTTCAGAGAATTAGTCACACATGTTTGCATATTACATGGCCCTATATGGGCACTGCTATTATGTAGTGTTAGGGCTGCTGATATCGGAGAAGCCTTGCCGCGGCTCAGCAGCTAAACATGTCTTTGCAAACACGTGTGACTAATTCTCTGAATTTCTATTACCATATTGTTATGAACCACAAGCAGTGGTTCATTCCTGTTTGCTTTCTGTTCATGAATTTTATGTTATAGTTATGTTGCATGCCAGGATTTCTCTTGTACTTGTTTAGAAGACTCTTGTTGGCCGCTGGTGGTGAGTCTGTGTAACTGCAGCCTGTTTTCTATGTGTTAAGCCTCACCTGTCAGATATTTGGTCATTATGTGGTGAGTCTGCTTACTGCAGTCTGACTCTTGTCTGTGTAACCTCACCTGCCAGTATTTTGGCCATTACCTTGTGCCTGGCTTCCAGCCATCCTGATTGGGGCGTGCTTCCCTTATTACCCAGCTAGCCCTGCAGTCCAGCGCCGGTGACAGAAGTTTGTTATTAAACCTGTATGTTCCAGTTCTTGGTTAGCTTCCTGCAAGCTTGTTCCTGGCCCCTGTCAGCAGCTTCCAGTGGAGCCTGTTTGCCTGCATCAAGCTTGTGTACTCCAGTGTTCTGTGTCTAGTTTCCAGAGTACGGTCTGAGGGATTGTTTCCTGCTGTCCTCCGAGTTTGTCTTCCAGTGAAATGGTCTGGTGTCCGAAGCCTCGGGGTTCCGGTCATTTCCTGCACACACCTTCCGTGGTGTCGTGAGTAGTGGCTCTGCCGCACCTTACGGCTGAAGCCGTGTTCTCTTTATCTGTTTTTGGTTGAGTCATTTTGGCGGAGGCTTCCACATGGTTGTCCTTGCCGAACTACGATGGATTCGTATTTGGCATTTGGGCAGCATTACTTTGGTTACGGTTTTTCTTGGCGGCCGCGCCGCACTTAAATTAGTTTATTATGTTCTGTGGTTTCCCCTTTCTCTTTTGTGTCTGTCTTAGTTTCCCCCTTGTTCTCTCCCTGTCTCGGTTAATGCCTTGTCACCAAGACTGGGGGCATCAGAGTTTGGGCAGACCTAATCCACCCGTTCAAACGCGGCTGCCATGGGCCCAAGAAACCATAGTCTCGCAGGCGTTAGTCGACCACTGGGGAAGAACAAAGGAGTCAGGTTTTCCGTTATTGCTGCGTACCCCAATTCTATCGCAGCTTCACGCATCTGTACTTGGAACTCTTCTACTGCCACCCTATCTTCTGGGTTCCAAGTACAGAGAACATAACACATATAGGTTCAGATATGGTTACAGGTAATTTTTTAGTGTGCTGGGGGGATACCAGGGGGAAAAAGCACCATCCTCTCTTTCTGATGTTTGTCTGTGACCCCTCCCCTTTCTAGCACCTGACATAATTATCTCCAGGAATGATAGAGCAACTGCCATTGTTTGTCTGCATGTGTGAGAAAGGCATTGAATGGGAGCAGTATTTGGAAGGCATACTGTTCCTTGTAGTGCTAATGGGAGATCCTGGGGGTGGCTCCTGGGTAAGTTAGCTCTCTTGATGTGTTTTTAGTATGAGCCTTTATCATGAGGCCTACTGTAGACAAATTACATGGCCCTATATGGGCACTGCTATTATGTAGTGTTAGGACTGCTGATATCGAGAAGCCTTGACGCATTTCAGCAGCTAAACATGTTATTGCAAACACGTGTGACTAATTCTCTGAAATTCTATTACCATATAGGTTCAGATATGGTTACAGATAATTTTTTAGTGTGCTGGGGGGATACCAGGAGGGGAAAAGCACCCCCCTCTCTTTCTGATATTTGTCTGGGACCCCTCCCCTTTCTAGCACCTGACATAATTATCTCCAGGAATGATAGAGCAACTGCCATTGTTTGTCTACATGTGTGAGAAAGGCATTGAATGGAAGCAGTATTTGGAAGGCATGCTGTTTCTTGTAGTGCTAACGGGAGATCCTGGGGGTGGCTCCCGGGTAAGTTCGCTCTGTGTCTGGATGTGTTTTAGTATGAGCCTTTATCATGAGGCCTACTGTAGACAAATTAAATGGCCCTATATGGGCACTGCTATTAATTTTTTAGTGTGCGGGGGGGATACCAGGGAGGAAAAGCACCCCCCTCGCTTTCTGAAGATTGTAGGTCTTAGCAGAATGTGCCACGCCGCTGATGGGGCGTGTCTAGCTCCACCTATGGGTGTATCTATTGGCACTCAGGGGTGTGTCCTGCAGTGGCACGTGAAAAATATAGTATGAAGTTGCGTGTACAACTTACAAACATTTGTTCCTTTTAAGCGAGGCCACTGAAGGAGTGATTGGCTTCCTTTTACATTGACCCTATAGATTGTAAGCTTGCGAGCAGGGCCTTCCTACCTCTATGACTGTTTATCACCCAGTTTGTTATGGTTATTTCAAATTGTAAAGCGCAACGGAATTTGCTGCGCTATATAAGAAACTGCTAATAAATAATAATGACCCAAGACCTAAATGTTGGCAGTAAAAGGGAAGCAACTGGCTGCTAAGTGTTACAGGCATTGCCTGCCCCCAGAGAGAGTTATGGATGACCATCAGCGAGTGTCCTTTCAGAGTGCAGTTAATGCCTGTGACACTCTGCACCCAATTGCTTCCCTTTCTCCTGCCCAGCCACCATGGACCCTAATTATGGTGTGTTTAATTCCCTTACATTTAAGGTGTCCACTGTGGGGGGAGAAGAGGCCACCACTGCTGCCGCCTCCACCGCTACTGAGTAGCCTCCACTCAGACTGTTCTTCTGTGCACTGCTATCTGGTAGCCACTGCTACCCACAATCCTTGGTGGCTTGCCTTTAAGTAACATGATGTCACATGTCATGATGTTGCTTGTAACATTCATGGGCAGGCCCTGTGTAAAATTCCCATCTCTCTTCTATTTCTCCTGTCTCCCACTATTCCTACCGTCTTCTCTTCCACTGTTTCCCCTTATTCTTCTACCTATTCCTCCCATCTCCCCTTCCTTCTATTTTACCAGTCTCTCCTTATTTTTCCTGACTCCCCTTTTTACAACTGTTTCTACACTTTCTTAACTCACTATTGGTTTCATTCACTTCTCTCCCCTCTGGCTTTTTTGACATACTTAATACTATATGTTCAGCCCATCTTATACTGAGTTTTCTAACTGTGCTGCCTAGGTATTGGAGGCCACAAGGGCACTCCAACAAATAGACTACTCCTATGGTGTGTGTGTGTCAACATATTTTGCAGAAGTCCACAACATTAACCTAACTGCCTTGAAATTCCTTGGAATCAAGAAAGTATCAAAATCATGGAGAGGAAGAAATTATGTAGCCCAGATATCCAAGGAAGAAGATCCAAGTGGATCTATATCTTAAAAGTCTCCATCCCCTAGGTCTGAATATAGATTTTGATCTTGTTTTTCCCCCTGTAATATAGGGTTTCCAGTGATGCCTGTAATAACACACCTCCTATATTTGTTACTTCCTGCACTCCCCATTGACCATTTATCTATTATCATTATAACTTGATCATGCCCACCATTACAAAAAAAACACTCTTCTAGTGTTCTCTAATGGTTTTCCCGTAAAAGTATATATTTTTCCAAAACAGATAAAAGGCAATAATAGAAAGCTTTCTATCTATACCTACTATTTTGCTAAATCTCTATGGTCTATTATACATATTTCAATATTTGAATATTCTAATATCCACTTTGGACACTATAGGAAGAGGCTCACAAAATACACTATATGGACAAAAGTATTTGACCACACCTGTTATTTATTGAATTCAGGTGTTTTAATCATACCTGCTGCCACAGGTGTATAAAATCAAGCACATAACCATGCAGTCTACATTTACAAACATTTGTGATACAAAATGGGTCGTTCTGAAGAGCTCAATGAATTCAAGTGAGGTACTGTGATGTCACCTTTGCAATATGACAGTTTGTGAAATGTAATCCCTGCTGGATATTCCACGGTCAGCTGTAAGTGATATTATTAGAAAGTGGAAGCGTTTAGGAACAACAGGAACTCTGCCACAAAGCGGAAGACCATGTAAAATCACAGAGCTCTGCTGATTCCATAGCTGAAGAGTTCCAAAATTCCACTAGCATTAATGTAAAAACAAATACTATGTGGCGGGAGCTAATGACATGTGTTTCCATGGCCAAGCAGCTGCATGCAAGCGTTACATCACCAAGTCCAATGCCAAGCATCAGATGAAGTGGTGTAAAGCACACCAACACTGGACTGTGGAGCAGTGGGAACCTGTTCTGTGGAGTGAAGAATCACGCTTCTCTGTTGGGTGTCAGAAATGCAAGTCTGGGTTGGGAAGAACGTTACCCATCTGACAGCATTGTACCAACTGTGAAGTTTGGTGGAAGAGGGATAATGGTATGGGGCTGTTTTTCAGGGTTTGGGCTAGGCCCCTTATCTCAAGTGAAGGGCATTCTTAATGCTTCAGCATACCATGACTGTGACCCAGTGCACACAACAAGGACTATAAAGAAATGGTTTGAGGAGTTTGTTGTGGAAGAACTTGACTGGTCCCGCACAGAGCCCTGACCTAAACCCTATTCAGCACCTTTGGGGTGAACTGGAATGGAGATTGCAAGCCAGGTCTTCTCGTCCAACATCAGTGCCTAACCTCATAAATTCTCTATAGAGTAAATGGGCACAAATTCCCACAGAAACACTTCAAAATCTTGTGGAAAGCCTTCCAGGAAGAGTGCAAGCTCTTATAGATGCAAAACGGGTGCCAACTCCATATTAAAGTATATGTATTTGAATACAATGTCTTTACAGCCTCTTTTGGTGCAATGGTCAGGCGTCTGAATACTTTTGTCCACATAATGTATGTATTGCACATATAAGTACTATTGAATAAGTGATATAAAGTAGCTCTATTATGCTGAGTATAATTTTTCTAGAGTAGGGATTGTGCTATTATCTTTATGAACTTTTATAAATGCATATGTACACCCATGCATACATAACCTTATGTGTATGTTTGAAATACATATACCCTGTATTTATCAAGGGTTGTTTGTTGCGAATAATAGAGGAGAGGACGTCTTTCAACTTCCCTTTTTGTGTATCTGGAGGAGAGGGTGTTCTTAGGACCCAGAGAGGTTCCATAATAGATTACTCATTTTGATGACCAATCACAACATCCAGTTTCTCGCAGCTGGAAGATTTAAATTGGAATTTTAGCTGTACCCTCCATCTCTGACGAAGCCCCTGGAGGTGCAAAATGCGCTAAAGGCTATTCTGGTACAGCATTTACATCCACACTGCCTTTACATGCCTCACTGCACCGTAGTTATTAACATTTATAGCTACGTGAGAGCCCCTGCAGAAGAAGAACTGGCGGTCTCTCAGCAACACACTGGAAGGGAGAGTAAGTACTACAGCACCCACCAGCAGGGACTCTTTCCATCAAAGCAATACAGGGTATAGAACCTCAAGTATGGAACCAGACAGTGGCGTAACTACTGCCCCCGCAGACCCCGTGGTGGCTTGGAGGCGCAGGGCTGAGGGGGGCGCCGCCACTGATTTAGCACAGATTGACATGCGGATGAGCCGTCCGCATGTCAATCTGCTGTCTCCCTCCTTTCCTCCGCTGATGATGCTGCTGCTGTTGCTGCTTCTTGAGGGGAGGAGAGCACGCAGCATGCGCCTCTCCTGCCCCTCTGTGTCTACTTTCAATTCGGCGCCGGCCCGTGAGCCAATCAGAGCTCGTGGTCCGGCAGCCAAGGCTCCTGATTGGCTGCCGGACCGCAAGCTTTGATTGGCTCATGGATCGGCACCTAATTGAAAGTAGACACCCGCACCGCCGGAGACTGAGATGAGGGTCAGGAGAGGCACACACTGCGCTCTCCGCCCCTAACACTAAAACACAGGGCAGCAGCAGCGCGGTAAGGAGGGGGGAGACACAGGACATATGTAACTGGCACTGGGGGCATATCTGAATCTGGCACTGGGGTTATATCTGGCATTGGGGGACATTTCTGTATCTGGCATTGGGGGGCATTTATGTATCTGGCACTGGGGGCATATCTAGCACTGGGGGCATCTCTGTGTCACAATCCTGACTGTAGGTTTCATATTTGGTGACTTACCCCTGCCATCTGTCCCGAATCCTGTGTCTTTTTACTCACTGAGTTAAACAGCTTGTCAGCACTGAGTTTTCCTGAGTTCTCTGCATGAAAGGTAATAGTTAATTAGCTCCACCTGTGGTGAGCTCCTGTGTGAGGCTGAATTCAGTAATCTGTAGTTTAGGCCTAAAAGCCAGCATCTTATGTTTTGCAGAAGTTCAGGCTTCAGTGTTCTCTCGGCCTGCTAGGCCTCATTCTACATCACAGCCTAGTCTAGAGTAGTCACATGACAGTGACTGTTCACCTGAGCCAGAGTTGTCCAATCCTCTGCCAGCCTGAGACTCTCTGTGTGATAGCCAGGCAGCGCCCGGTTCATCAGTCATATTAAAAAGCATTGCACGCCAGGCCGTCTCATCACATAAGCAAGCAGTTTATTCACAGTTCAGACAGGGTTATCACGACAGTAACATTTAACTTCTTTTTCTTCTCTCCAGTACAATATTCATATGGGTTACATCAGGTTACATCTCCTTTCATTTGCTTCACTGGCAATAACAGCATTTACAGTGATGTGACAGCATTACAGTACAGTACATACCAGCGCAGTCTCTGGGAATCAGTAGTGCGGCTTCTGCAAACTGAGATTAATTTCAGTGTGCTCTCCCCCATTCGCTAGGGGCTCTATCTAAACGGGATCTCTCATGTACACGTTACTGGGGGCCTTCCGCCAAACGTGGTTCCTACCACTCACCCAGCTTGTCCTCTCCCGCAGACTCACACCTCCCGTCCTGCTTCTTGAGTACACCTGAAGGTCCTTTGTTCCTGGTTCCTTCCACTGTACTCTGCATACTGTGGCTCTTACACTGCACTCTCCATCTCTCACTGAAGCTGCTGGCTCTCCTGTTACACTGCAGATATGGGCTCTCCCTCTCTTCATAGCAACACCCACATGCTGCTCTTCTCTCCATCATGCCAGGGACTGTGGAGTACCATGGCTGTTCCACAGTCCCCAGCCTGCATTTCCCCTGGACACTAGCCTGTGCCCTCCATCCTCAGTCCTTAGCTCACACTGAACTGTAGCCTCTGCTTTGTTCCTTCTCCTAAAACCCCCTACACTTCCTGTCCTAACTCCTTACATGTCACAGGGTCTGCAAGTAACTGGTTTAACTGGTTTTGGGGCCATAAATTCCCCCACTGATAAGAATCAAAAGGCTTTTGGAACTTTCCAAAATCTGTTGTCTCCTAACATTCCAGTATGCCACATACACCCCTGCTAAAATCTTGCGTGTCCCCACGCAATCTACCTATGAGCTTGCAAAAAGTCTAGCAAGGAACAGTCTCTTATACTCTATAGCAAGGTCAAAACATAACACACAGTAAACAAGGATAATTGCAGTATACATCACACACCGTATAACAATCACATGAGCAGAAAACATGGCATGCAAACACACAATATAACACTCACATGAGCAGAAAAACATGGCATGCAAAACATTACATGAAACACAAATCACATATACTGCTGCCTTTTTCCTCTGAATTACAGTCCTGGGTCACAGATGATCATGAATGTTCCAACATCTTCTGGCAATTGTGCCAAACACTTAGAACCTGCCCATGCCGGCCCTTTCTTCCCCAGTTAGCTGGGTCAAAAGAGGTAGGTGGCTTTCATGGGCCCCTCCCAATAAAGTTTTCCCCAAATTGTCAAATAAATCTTCGGTACCGATCCTGTTCGCGGATGCCAAGTTGTGATAGCCAGGCAGCGGCAGGTCCATCAGTCATTTTAAAAAGCATTGCACACCAGGCCGTCTCATCACATAAGCAAGCAGTTTATTCACAGTTCAGACAGGGTTATCACGACAGTAACATTTAACTTCTTTTTCTTCTCTCCAGTACAATATTCATATGGGTTACATCAGGTTACATCTCCTTTCATTTGCTTCACTGGCAATAACAGCATTTACAGTGATGTGACAGCATTACAGTACAGTACATACCAGCGCAGTCTCTGGGAATCAGTAGTGCGGCTTCCGCAAACTGAGATTCATTTCAGTGTGCTCTCCCCCATTCGCTAGGGGCTCTATCTAAACGGGATCTCTCATGTACACGTTACTGGGGGCCTTCCGCCAAACGTGGTTCCTACCACTCACCCAGCTCGTCCTCTCCCGCAGACTCACACCTCCCGTCCTGCTTCTTGGGTACACCTGAAGGTCCTTTGTTCCTGGTTCCTTCCACTGTACTCTGCATACTGTGGCTCTCACACTGCACTCTCCATCTCTCACTGAAGCTGCTGGCTCTCCTGTTACACTGCAGATATGGGCTCTCCCTCTCTTCATAGCAACACCCACACGCTGCTCTTCTCTCCATCATGCCAGGGACTGTGGAGTACCATGGCTGTTCCACAGTCCCCAGCCTGCGTTTCCCCTGGACACTAGCCTGTGCCCTCCATCCTCAGCTCACACTAAACTGTAGCCTCTGCTTTGTTCCTTCTCCTAAAACCCCCTACACTTCCTGTCCTAACTCCTAACATGTCACAGGGTCTGCAAGTAACTGGTTTAACTGGTTTTGGGGCCATAAATTCCCCCACTCACTGATAAGAATCAAAAGGCTTTTGGAACTTTCCAAAATCTGTTGTCTCCTAACATTCCAGTATGCCACATCTGCATCACCTAATCCTGCTCACCAATCACCAAGGACCAGGAAGTATAAGTCAGGAGGCTGAGTTGGAAACTGGGCCAGTTCCTCGTGTCACACACAGCTCTGTGTGAGTCTTAAAGCTGAGCTCACTAAAGGTAACCTTTGTACCTAAGTTCCTGTGGAAACTGTTCCCTTGTTACCCTGTTTGGTTTACTTTTGTGTTGCCACTGATTTCACTGTTTCCATGAGTCTCAATGTAAAGGCACAGCTGTAGTGGTTTATCTTAAAGGCACAGTACTGTATTCCATAGTCTCCATTGAAAACCACAGCTGCCGTGTTTCAGTTTTACTGCTGTTGTAGTTGTGATCTCCAGAGCTCCCGTATCCCTGTGGCTTCCGTGCCTCCAAGAACCTCCGTGCCTCAGCATCTCTGTGCCTCCAAGAACCTCCGTGCCTCAGCACCTCCGTGCCTCCAAAAACCTCCGTGCCTCAGCACTTCCGTGCCTCCAAGCACCTCTGCACCTCAGTGCCTCCAAGCACCTCAGTGCCTCCAAGCACCTCAGTGCCTCCAGACACTTCTGCACCTCAGTGCCTCCAAGCACCTCTGCACCTCAGTGCCTCCAGGCACTTCTGCACCTCAGTGCCTCCAAGCACCTCAGTGCCTCCAAGCACCTCTGCACCTCAGTGCCTCCAAGCACCTCTGCACCTCAGTGCCTCCAAGCACCTCAGTGCCTCCAGGCACTTCTGCACCTCAGTGCCTCCAGGCACCTCTGCACCTCAGTGCCTCTAATCACCTCTGCACCTCAGTGCCTCCAAGCACCTCTGCACCTCAGTGCCTCCAAGCACCTCCGTGCCTCCAGGCACTTCTGCACCTCAGTGCCTCCAAGCACCTCAGTGCCTCCAAGCACCTCAGTGCCTCCAGGCACTTCTGCACCTCAGTGCCTCCAAGCACCTCAGTGCCTCCAAGCACTTCTGCACTTCAGTGCCTCCTAGCACCTCAGTGCCTCCAAAAACCCAGTGCTCACAAGCGTAGTTGGTGTCTCCAGCATCCGGTACTCCTTAATTCTTTCCTCAGCACCTTTTTCAAGTTCTGTCTTTCAGGAGACCTCCAGCATCCATACCTGCTTCCTGTCTGCCGACCAAATCCTGCAGGAGGAAAACCTAGATTCAGTCATCTCTGCTGCGGTCCCTCTTCCTGGTCACCGGAAGAAACCCCGAGCCCACAACATCTCCAAACCAGGTCAGTGAAAGTATTCACATAGTCCTCCAGTCGCCCGAACAGACTTCACTAACACCGGGTTCACAAAACCTCAGTCATGACACTCTGTATCTGGCATTGGGGGCATTTATGTATCTGGAACTGGGGGCATATCTGGCATTGGGGGCATTTATATATCTGGCACTGGGGGCATATCTGGCATTGGGGGGCATTTCTGTATCTGGCACTGGGATCATCTCTGTATCTGGCACTGGGGGCTTATCTGGCACTGGAGGCATATCTGGTACTGTGGGGGCATTTCTGTATCTGGCACTGGAGGCATAACTGGCACTGGGGGGACAGGTGTATCTGGCACTGGGGGCATTTCTGTATCTGGCACTGGGGGCATCTCTGTATCTGGCACTGGGGGCATATCTGGCACTGTGGGGCAATGTGTACCTGGCACTGTGGGGGAATATCTGGCACTGGGGGCATATGTGTCACTGGGAGCACAGTCCTAGAAACAAGCATTACCCCCTGGTTAAAAGCACAACACCCAGCTCATGAAACCCCTGGCAACGCGTATGACACCCTGAGCATGACAACCCCTGGCACTGCATGGAACCAAGAGCATGAAATCCCTGGCAACGAGCAGGTAATTTAAAAGTAATTAGAAGCCTTACTGTAGGTCTTAATGTGTAATGGGCATTGCGGTGTGTGGCATAGTGTATCACGGACATTGCAGTGTGTGGTATAATGTGTCACAGGCATTACGGTGTGTGGTATACTATATCATGGACATTGTGGTATGTGGTATAATGTCTCGGGCATTGCAGTGTGTGGCATAATTTATAATGGGCATTGCGGTGTGTGGCATAATATGTCACAGGCATTACGGTGTGTGGCATATCATGTAATGGGCATTATGGTGTGTGGCATTATGTCTAAGGGCCATTGCATTGTGTGTCATAATGTGTAAGGGGCATTACTATACGGAGGAAAAATGACAAATAATGTTAGGGACATGAATCAGGATTATTTTTTTCCCCCAGTGGTGGCCAATGTCTCGGCGTGCAGGTTGCAAAACTGGGGTATAAGGAAGACTTTACCTGCACTGTCACGCCCCTTTCAGTGAAGCCACACCCATTTTAGCGAGACCACACCCCCTTTTCCGGCACGCGCATCTTCACTTTTATAGTGACGTTTATTGGGGGGGGGGGGGGGCGCCAGAGAATTTTTTGGCTTGGGGGAGAAAAATTCCTAGTTACGCCACTGGAACCAGACCAGATGACATCTGGGAATTAACACTGGAGGGGAATTGGGATCAGTGCAGTAGGACAAGACTCACCCGATGGCCACTGGGATTTCAGACGTTTAGGAGAAAAAGGTAAGCGGTTTTGTTTTGATTGTTTTGTTTTTTTGCTGCCCTACAGAACTCCTAAATGAGCGGACTGTATTTTACACATCCTGTATATTGTTTATTTTTCAGTCCATTAAGTTGTCCTCTCTTATAATTAGTTGTCTACATATATATGGGCAGCACATACGGTATAATGGTTAGCAATACTGCCTCACAGCACTGAAGTCATGGGTTCAATTCCCACCGTGGCCCTAACTATGTGGAGTTTGTATATTCTCCCCGTTTCTTTGTGGGTTCCTCCAGGTACTCTGGTTTCATCCCACAATCCAAAAATATACAGGTAGGTTAAGCCAACAAAAAAATCACCGTAGCGTGAATGTGTGTGCTTGTACATGTGGTAGGGAATATAGATTGTAAACTCCACTGGGACAGGGACTGTTGTGAATGGCTGAGTATGCTCTGTAAAGTGCTGCGGAATATGTGTGCGCTATATAAATTATGGTAATAAATATGTATTGTGCTTTTGATCGCTGGTAATTTACACTTGTTTCCATCTAGCAACCAGCCTGATGTTACATTTTATATTTTATATTGGTTTATAAGAAAAATGACACATTGATAGAATAACTATCGAGTTCATCTTGATTGTATTACAAAAGATAAAAGTACCCACAAAGAATACAGAGACAGTTACCTATGTATCTCCTCACTGTCTAGAATACATTGTTGCATATATGTGTCTTTTATTAATGATTATTTGTAAATAATATCTACATACTGTAGGGATTACTTTAAATCCTTGATGTTGGAAGTTTTCTAGCTGATATAGCACTAACTATATTGTCTATGTTTTTTTTCTCCATAAAGGATCCGGGTCCGGATGTAATGCCGTTCAAATTGGCTGGAGGTGCAGGTCCAGCCGAACCCCAACCCTCCATAGTGGTGCTTAGCCCTAACCCCCCTCCCCACAGCTAACCCTAACCCTCCCCCCACAGCCTAACTTTTACCCTCCTATCCCTGCAGCCTAACCATGACCACACAGCCTAACCCTTACCCTCCTTTCCCGCAGCCTAACCATAACCCCACAGCCTAACCCTCCCCCCACAGCCTAGCTATAACCCTCCATGGTGGTGCCTAAACCTAACCCTCCCATCCCCACAGCCTAACCCTTCCATCCCCGCAGCCTAACCCTAACTGCCCCTGCTGATGACCTCTACCCCCCCCCCTCCACTCATGGACTAACACTAAGTCTCCCCCTGCAAACTAACCCTGGCGGTGCCCAAACATAACCCCCCCCCCCATAGTGGGCGGCATACTAACAATCGGGATACTGGGTGTTGGTGTTGCAGCATCTGCATTGGAGTTTTGGTGCCGGCATCCCGACCGTATCCCTTCTTTATGTACACTCATCCAAAAAAATAGGGGAACCCAAGCTTGTAGATGTTAAGAGGGCAGTTCTATAAAGGGAGTAGCTTGGTCAGGAAAATATTGCACCAAAATGGTGTAAAATGCTGAGACTATTTTTTACAGTACAAATAAATAAATTATAATTCTTATGGCTTGGCTCCAAATTTGTGGCTGCATTTTGGGGCTTATTCCCCCTTACATAAGCCTTTCTGTGGGCTCCCCTTCATCTCTACCGCGGGGGACTGTTTGCTGACCATGAAGGGCCTTCCCTGTTCTTTTACTGGTCTACCTCATCACAGGGTGCCGAGTCTTCAGTTCGGGACCCCATCGGCGACCTGTGGTCTCTCCCCGCATGCATCTCCTGCTGCCTGCTGTTTCCATATTCTGGCAGTCAAGCATCGCCTTCACACTCCGGCTCCCAGTGATGGCTGCATATTCTGGCTACGTGGGTGACGGCCCTCTCCTTAGTGCATCTGGATTATTGCGGGACTCTAAGCGGCTGGCTCCAGTCTAGCACCTTACAGGTGCCCTCAGGTACCTGGGTGTCATCCAACGCTGCTAGCAGGGCTCTCTAAAGGGGGTTCTACTGCGCGGGAAATGTAAGAGTCTGTACTGGTTTCTCCCGCGGTGGAGCTGCAGCATATGGCCAGAGCCAGACATCCTTGATCTGAAAGCTGGATCAAAGTGCTAGTTGGTGGCTCGCACATGCGCAGTTCAAAATCTCATGGAGGGACTAGCAGGGTTTGCGGGGCAGCGGTAAAGTAAAAAATGGGAGCCTCCCACAAAATGCGGGAGGGTAGGCATGTCTGTTATACAGGCAATTGATAATGCAGATGATCAGCCTGGAAACCGATAGGAACTTGCCACAGAGCTACACAGTCAATAGGCAATGCTTGCATACAACAATAGAACCAGGTTAGGTTATTGCAGGAGACAGCTGAACTTTAAGCTGGATGCTTTAGTGCAGATTGAATAGCACAGTGCTGATGCAGAGTAATAACAAACAGGCGAGTATGATATGCAGCACCTGGAGAGAGTCTCTTACTGCAAGTGATTGTAGGAGCAGAGTGTAGCTGAAGCTGAAGACAAACTGGATGGCTGGTACCTGTAGTTCCAAGGAGCACTGACACAGAAGTATCTCTGGAGACAGCTAGTGAATGCTGTAGCAGAATGCAGATGGAGCTGCAAATGAATTGGAAAGTTGGTGCCTGTAGTTCCACGGAGCACTGACACATGAGAATCTCTGGAGACAGGAGACTGGAGCCAGGAGACGTTTGTTCACAGGATATGACGCATTCTTCAAGGCAATGATACTGAGCAGGAACTCTGGCCATATACCCCCTGGTTAGCAGGGATTGGAGAATCAAGTCATGTGAGCACTCCAGTGCTCAGGAGTGGATAGTACCAAGTCAGATGACAGCAGGTGTCATGGCAGCACCCATACTCCAGAGATGGTGGGAAAACATCGGGGAACACGCTGTATGGCAAGTGGGGTATACACTGAAGAGAGTCTTCGCACATTGCAGGCAATCATGGAACATGCTGGCCGAGGATGTGACTTCCGGAGGCCAGCACATCAGTGGGGTGTAGTATGGCTGACCGGCGGTCTCCTGACCGCCGGTCAGCTTACCGACGCCGGGATCCCGGCAGCATACAGACGCCGGGATCCCGGCGGGGAGGGGCGAGTGCAGCAAGCCCGTTACGGGCTCGGTGGCGACCTGCGGTCGCCACGGGTTCTATTCCCACTCTATGGGTGTCATGGACACCCACGAGTGGAAATAGTCCCTGTTGGTCGGCATGCTGACCATCGGGAAAGTGAGCCGTCGGGCTCGTGGAGGAGGTCATGTGACTGTCGGTCAGCTGACCGGCGGTCACATGAATACCACCCCATCAGAGCACCGGTAAGTAATGTGATGCAAAATGCAGATTCCTGACAGTGTGGCAGTGAAGAGCACAGGGGAAGTTTGTACTGTATGAGGCACAGGGGAAAAGTGTGGTGGTAAATGTCACAGAGGAAAGTTGTGTGGTGATGAGGGACACAGCGGAAGATTGTATTGTGAGGGGCACAGGGTAAAAATGTGGTGCGGAGTGAATACCTCCCAACATGACCCTCTTCAGGAGGGACAAAAGGCTCTGCTCCTGGACTTAATTTGTGATTGCCAGCACCTGTTTTGAACAGGTTAATGGATAAGAAAGGTGTTTTGCCACAGGTGATGGCACGCATACATTAAGAGGGAAGTCCAGGAGCAGAGCATTTTGTCCCTCCTGGAAAGGGTCATGTTGGAGGGGAACGGTGTGTGGTTGTGAGGGGCACTGGGAAAGAGTGTATTGTGAGGGGCACATGGGAAGGGTGTGGTGGTGGTGGTGAGGGCAAAGGGTTAAGGTGTGTGGTAGTGGCGCGGGGCACATAATAAAGGTGTGTGGTGGTGATGGGCACAGGGGAAAAATGTATTGTGAGGGGCACAGGGGAAAGGTGTGTGGTGATGAGTGGCACAGGGGGAAGGTGTGTGGTGGAGTGGGGCACAGGGGAAAAGTGTGACGGGCATATTTGGAAAGTGTATTGTGAGGAGAATTGGGGAAATGTGTATGGTGGGCAGAGAGGAAGATTGTATAGTGAAGGGCACAGGGGAAGGGTGTGTGGTGGTGAGGGGCACAGTGAAAAGGTGTGTGATGGTGAGTGGCACAGGGGAAGGGTGTGTGGAGGTGAGCAGCACAGGGGGAAGGTGTGGGTGGTGATGTGGGGAACAGGAGAAAAGTGCATTGTGAGGAGCATTGGGGAAAAGTCTATGGTGGTGATGGGCACAGGGTAAGATTGTATTGTGTAGGGCACAGGGGAAAGGTGTGTGGTGGTGAGTGGCACAGAAGAAAGGTGCGTGATGGTGAGGGGCACAGTGTTAAGGTGTAGGGGTGAGCAGCACAGGGGGGAGGTGTGTTGTGGTGAGTGACACAGGAAAACACTGTATTTTGAGGGGCACAGGGGAAAGGTGTGTGGTGGTAAGGGACACATGGGAAGATTGTATTGTGATGGGCACAAGGGAATGGTGTGTGGTGTTGAGGGACACATGATAACACGATATTGTGAGCGGCAGAGGAGAACAATATATTGTGAGGGGTACAGGGGAAGTTTGAAGGAGAAAAATTACTGCGTTTAATATGATACCCCCTATCTCAGAAGCAGGGCTTTTTTTTAACAGAACACCAGAAAATGACTGTCACGATCCGGGTATCTGGACGCCATTACTTACCCTTCAGATGCCTCCTAAGGCTGGCTCAGCGTTCCAGGACCGGATCCCGCTGTTCCTGAGTTTCCACATGCAGAATGTCAGAGTGGTGATTTCATCAGCCGCTGTGCCCGCGTGGTTAAATGTGCGCTTGTCAGTCTGGCGTCTCCTGTCTCCTGTGGCCGGCGTCGCCATTACTGTTTCAATTCTCACATGGATTACAAACCAAACTTCCCTCCAAGTGTCTGCATGGGCGCAGCCATCTTGGATTTTGTCATCTGAGCATTTCCACCAATCTGCTGTCTGTATTGTTGATTTGCATAATTGCCTAGCCAACCCCTTCCTTGCTGCAGGTATAAGTAAGCTGTGCCTGAGCAAGGAAGGCGTCAGTGCTTTGGTTGTCTAACCTAGTTCCAGTTTGTCTCTCTCCTGTGGTTGTCTTCCAGGTTCCAGCTCCTGTCTCCAGACTTCTGCTATAGAGACCCGCACCAGCATTCCATCTGCGGTGTAGCCTGACTCTCCGATCCATTCTGGACTCACCTGTTTCCAGTTACAACAATCACCTGCTTCCAGCCCAGCTTCCAGCAGTGTACAGCTTCTCTTAAAGGGCCGGTGTCCTTTCTGCAGTTTACCACTCTCCACCGGTATTATTATTTCACCGCTCTCAAACTCCAAACTTCATCAATCACCTGCTTCCAGCCCAGCTTCCAGCAGTGTACAGCTTCTCTTAAAGGGCCAGTGTCCTTTCTGCAGTTTACCACTCTCCACCGGTATTATTATTTCACCGCTCTTAAACTCCAAACTTCATTATTATTTCATCGCTCTCAAGTTCGTTTATTATTTAACTGGTTCCAGCCAGTATCCACTCCGTACCAACAACAGTCTGGTTCCAGCCAGTATCCACAGCAGCCGTTTTATCTTCAGCAACCCAGCCTTTTCTGGAACACCAGCTGGTACGATCCTGGGTTCTCTCCATTGCTACAGTCAGGTCTGGTAAGGACTTTCCAACTAGAAGATTATAAGAACTGTCTCACTCTACCAGTGCCTGTGGCCCTTGCCACCCTGTAGTACCCAGGAATTGTATTTATCCTCTGTTGACTTTTATGTTTCCTTTACTGCTGCTGTGTTACGGAGTTTGTCATAATAAACATCATTGACTTTTATCCTGGTTGTCGTGGTCACGCCTTCGGGCAGTTATTCTACATGTTACTTACATGTCCAGGGGTCTGATACAACCTCCCAGGTTCCGTTACATCTCAGCCCCTACAACTGAGGCTGCCTCCCGTCAGCTCAGGCCCTCAGTTGTGACAGTAAGCACTGACCTAATGAATCCAGCCGGAGACCAGGATCAAGCGGCCAGGCCAATGCAAGAACTGGCAGCCCGACTTGAACATCAGGAGGCTGCACAGGGCCACATCATCCGCTGTCTCCAGGATCTCTCTACACGGCTGGATGGGATTCAAACGACCCTCCGTGGACCTGGCACGTCCGGTGCGTCCACTACAGTGACACCAGCTGTAACCCCACCCACCTTACCCATTTCCAGTCCACATCTTCATCTTCCAACGCCAGCAAAATTTGATGGATCTCCAAGGTTCTGCAGGGGATTTCTCAATCAATGTGAAATCCACTTTGAGCTTCTACCTGGCAATTTCTTCAGTGACCGTACCAAAATTGCCTATATCATCTCCCTTCTCAGTGGCTCAGCCCTTGACTGGGCATCACCTTTATGGGAGAAGTCTGATCCCCTGCTATCCTCCTATACTGACTTTGTAGCTACATTCAGGCGCATCTTCGACGAGCCAGGCCGGATAACATCTGCTTCATCTGAGATTCTCCGTTTACGCCAGGGAACACGTACTGTGGGACAGTATCTTATACAGTTTAAAATCCTGGCATCCGAACTGGCATGGAACGACGAGGCCCTGTATGCTGCATTCTGGCATGGCTTATCAGAACGCATCAAGGATGAGTTAGCTACCAGAGACTTGCCCTCTAAGTTGGATGAGCTAATTTCTCTTTGCACGAAGGTTGATCTACGTTTCAGAGAGAGAGCAACTGAGCGAGGAAGATCATCTACTCCTAAATCTTCTGCTCCTCCTCCTCGTCAACCATCTCCATCCAAGGATGAGCCTATGCAAATTAGTCGTTCTCGTCTATCTCCCGCTGAGCGCCGAAGACGTCTCTCTGAGTCTCTCTGTCTCTACTGTGCAGCTCCGTCGCACACTATCAATGCCTGTCCCAAACGTCCGGGAAACTCCAGATCCTAGCTCGCCAAGGAGAGGGCCGGCTAGGAGTAATGATCTCCTCTCCATCTCCTCATGACTGTAACCTCCCAGTGTCGCTCCAAATTGCTCAACGTTACAGGAACGTCATTGCCCTCCTTGATTCCGGAGCAGCTGGGAATTTCATAACCGAAGCTTATGTTAAACGGTGGTCCCTACCCACCGAGAGACTGTCCTCGTCCATCTCTTTGACTGCCGTGGATGGCAGCAAGATTTTTGACGCAGTCATTTCCTTAAGGACTCTTCCAGTTCGTCTGAGAGTGGGAGTTCTTCATTCTGAGTATATTTCTTTTTTAGTGATTCCAAGAGCCACACATCCAGTGGTTTTAGGCCTTCCATGGCTCCGTCTCCACAACCCATCAATTGACTGGACGACTACGCAAATACTGGCATGGGGTCCCTCCTGTGCTGAGACTTGTTTAGCCAAAGTTCTTCCTGTTTGTTCTTCCTTCCCCAGGTCATCTGATGTTCCGCCTCCTCCATATCAAGACTTCACGGACGTGTTCAGTAAAGCCTCTGCTGATATCCTTCCTCCTCATAGAGAATGGGACTGCCCAATCGACCTCATTCCAGGGAAGGTTCCACCGCGAGGCCGAACTTATCCGTTGTCTCTGCCTGAGACACACTCCATGGAAGAGTACATCAAAGAGAACCTGGCGAAGGGTTTCATCCGACCATCTTCTTCTCCAGCCGGCGCAGGCTTCTTCTTCGTTAAGAAGAAAGACGGTGGTCTGCGTCCGTGCATCGACTACAGAGGTCTGAACGACATTACCGTCAAGAACCGATACCCTTTACCCCTGATTACCGAGCTCTTTGATAGAGTTAGTGGTGCAACTATTTTCACAAAGCTGGACTTGAGGGGTGCCTACAATCTCATCCGTGAGGGTGACGAGTGGAAGACCGCCTTTAACACCCGTGACGGACATTATGAGTACCTCGTCATGCCCTTCGGATTGAGCAATGCTCCAGCAGTCTTCCAGCACTTCGTGAATAAGATTTTCAGGGACATCTTGTACCGCCATGTCGTGGTTTATCTAGACGACATCCTCATCTTTGCTAATAATCTCGAAGATCATCGTTTCTGGGTAAAAGAGGTTCTTTCCCGTCTCCGTGTCAATCACCTCTATTGTAAATTGGAGAAGTGTGTGTTTGAAGTTAAAACCATTCCGTTTCTAGGTTACATTGTGTCCGGTTCCGGACTAGAGATGGATCCTGAGAAACTCCAAGCAATCCAGAATTGGCCTATACCCTTAAGCCTCAAAGGGGTCCAGAGGTTCTTAGGGTTCGCCAATTATTATAGAAAATATATACGAGACTTTTCCACCATTGTGGCGCCTATCACTGCATTAACCAAGAAAGGTGCTAATCCGTCCAAGTGGTCCGAGGAAGCTACACAGGCCTTTCACCTTCTGAAGCAACGGTTCATCTCTGCACCAGTTCTGAAACAGCCCGACACCGACTCTCCTTTTATCTTAGAGGTAGATGCCTCCTCCGTTGGAGTAGGAGCAGTGTTATCCCAGAGGGCCAAAGATGGACATCTACATCCTTGCAGTTTCTTCTCCCGGAAGTTCTCCCCAGCTGAGCGCAACTATGCCATTGGCGATCAGGAGTTGCTAGCCATCAAGCTCGCTCTGGAGGAGTGGAGATACCTGTTGGAGGGAGCTTCCCACTCAATCACCATTCTTACCGACCACAAAAATCTTTTATATCTCAAAGGCGCACAATGTCTGAATCCTCGTCAGGCCAGATGGGCACTTTTCTTCTCTAGGTTTGACTTTAAACTCCAGTTCTGTCCGGGTTCTCAGAATCGTAAGGCCGATGCCCTTTCCCGCTCATGGGAGCAAGAAAATGAGTCCGAGTCTGCAGACAAGCATCCTATTATTAATCCGTTGGCATTCTCCACGGTAGGGATGGACTCTACGCCTCCACCAGGGAAAAGTTTTGTTAAGCCAGTTCTAAGGAAGAAGCTCATGCATTGGGCCCATGCTTCCCGTTTTGCTGGACATACAGGCATTCAGAAAACCCTTGAATTTATTTCTAGGTCCTACTGGTGGCCAACTCTGAAGAAGGACGTTATGGAATTTATTGCCTCCTGCCCAAAGTGTGCCCAACACAAAGTCTCCCGCCAGTCGCCTGCGGGGCAACTGGTTCCATTATCTGTTCCCCGTCGACCTTGGACCCATTTGTCGATGGACTTTGTTTCCGATCTACCTATCTGCAACAAGTTTAATACCATCTGGGTGGTAGTTGACCGGTTCACCAAGATGGCACATTTCATCCCTCTCACAGGTCTTCCGTCAGCTTCCAAGTTGGCTCAAGTGTTTATACAAGAGATCTTCCGACTTCACGGTCTTCCTGAAGAGATCATCTCGGATCGTGGAGTACAATTTGTAGCCAAATTTTGGCGAAGTTTGTGTCAAGCCCTCCAAGTCAAGTTAAAGTTTTCCACGGCTTACCATCCTCAGACCAATGGTCAAACCGAGAGGGTGAATCAGGACTTGGAGGCCTTCCACCGTATATATGTGTCTTCCTCTCAAGATGACTGGGTTCAACTCCTTCCTTGGGCCGAGTTCAGCCACAACAATCAATACCATTCCTCATCTTCTTCTACACCATTCTTCATTAATTATGGATTCCACCCTAAAGTCCCAGAATTCCAACCGCTTCCCGCAACTTCTGTTCCAGCAGTGGATGTCACCTTGCGTCAGTTTTCAAATAACTGGAGGAACGTCCGCGCAGCCCTGCTTAAAGCCTCATTCAGGTATAAGAAGTTTGCCGATAGAAAGCGTAGAGCGGTTCCTGCTCTCAAGGTGGGTGATCGTGTGTGGCTGTCCACGAAGAATTTGAGGTTGAGAGTTCCCAGCATGAAATTTGCACCTCACTACATCGGACCCTTCAAGATTGAACAAGTCATCAATCCTGTTGCCTACAGGTTACAGTTACCATCCTTCTTGAAAATACCCAGGACATTTCATGTTTCTTTGTTGAAACCGCTGATCCTGAATCGGTTTCATTCCGCACTTCCTCCAGCTCCCAAAGTTCAGACTCAACGGGGAGTCGAGTACGAGGTGGCCAAGATTTTGGACTCACGTTTCCGTTACGGTCAGTTACAATACCTCATTGACTGGAAGGGCTATGGTCCTGAAGAACGCTCTTGGACCAATGCCTCAGACGTCCATGCTCCTGCCTTGGTCCGAAATTTCCACGCAAAGTTTCCTTTAAAGCCTAAGAAGTGTCCTGGGGCCACTCCTAAAGGGGGGGGTGCTGTCACGATCCGGGTATCTGGACGCCATTACTTACCCTTCAGATGCCTCCTAAGGCTGGCTCAGCGTTCCAGGACCGGATCCCGCTGTTCCTGAGTTTCCACATGCAGAATGTCAGAGTGGTGATTTCATCAGCCGCGGCCTCCGCTGTGCCCGCGTGGTTAAATGTGCGCTTGTCAGTCTGGCGTCTCCTGTCTCCTGTGGCCGGCGTCGCCATTACTGTTTCAATTCTCACATGGATTACAAACCAAACTTCCCTCCAAGTGTCTGCATGGGCGCAGCCATCTTGGATTTTGTCATCTGAGCATTTCCACCAATCTGCTGTCTGTATTGTTGATTTGCATAATTGCCTAGCCAACCCCTTCCTTGCTGCAGGTATAAGTAAGCTGTGCCTGAGCAAGGAAGGCGTCAGTGCTTTGGTTGTCTAACCTAGTTCCAGTTTGTCTCTCTCCTGTGGTTGTCTTCCAGGTTCCAGCTCCTGTCTCCAGACTTCTGCTATAGAGACCCGCACCAGCATTCCATCTGCGGTGTAGCCTGACTCTCCGATCCATTCTGGACTCACCTGTTTCCAGTTACAACAATCACCTGCTTCCAGCCCAGCTTCCAGCAGTGTACAGCTTCTCTTAAAGGGCCGGTGTCCTTTCTGCAGTTTACCACTCTCCACCGGTATTATTATTTCACCGCTCTCAAACTCCAAACTTCATCAATCACCTGCTTCCAGCCCAGCTTCCAGCAGTGTACAGCTTCTCTTAAAGGGCCGGTGTCCTTTCTGCAGTTTACCACTCTCCACCGGTATTATTATTTCACCGCTCTTAAACTCCAAACTTCATTATTATTTCATCGCTCTCAAGTTCGTTTATTATTTAACTGGTTCCAGCCAGTATCCACTCCGTACCAACAACAGTCTGGTTCCAGCCAGTATCCACAGCAGCCGTTTTATCTTCAGCAACCCAGCCTTTCCTGGAACACCAGCTGGTACGATCCTGGGTTCTCTCCATTACTACAGTCAGGTCTGGTAAGGACTTTCCAACTAGAAGATTATAAGAACTGTCTCACTCTACCAGTGCCTGTGGCCCTTGCCACCCTGTAGTACCCAGGAATTGTATTTATCCTCTGTTGACTTTTATGTTTCCTTTACTGCTGCTGTGTTACGGAGTTTGTCATAATAAACATCATTGACTTTTATCCTGGTTGTCGTGGTCACGCCTTCGGGCAGTTATTCTACATGTTACTTACATGTCTAGGGGTCTGATACAACCTCCCAGGTTCCGTTACATCTCAGCCCCTACAACTGAGGCTGCCTCCCGTCAGCTCAGGCCCTCAGTTGTGACAATGACAAGTATACATACAAAAAGCCACCCATTGTTTGTGTTTTAAGGGGAACAAAACACTTATAGGAACCTATTTCTATTAATAATTTTCACATGATTTATGGGGATTTAAAGAAAATCATTTGTTTAAAAATTTACAGTAGCAAATAATATACTGCTTTAAAAAAACAAAATGTATGAAAATAGTGTCCACAAAAAAATATTTATAGCTGCACAGGTGAAAATAATATTTGTAAATAGAGTTATGGTAGACTTACCATGGTTACCTCTCTTTCTGCGAGGTACACTGGGTTCCACAGGGAAAACATTGGGTGTAGAGTGGATCTTGATCCAGAGGCACCAACAGGCTAAAGCTTTAGGCTGACCCAGTATGCATTGGGGCCTCCTCTGTAACCCCGCCTCCAGGGTGATCGTGTGTGGCTGTCCACGAAGAATTTGAGGTTGAGAGTTCCCAGCATGAAATTTGCACCTCACTACATCGGACCCTTCAAGATTGAACAAGTCATCAATCCTGTTGACTACAGGTTACAGTTACCATCCTTCTTGAAAATACCCAGGACATTTCATGTTTCTTTGTTGAAACCGCTGATCCTGAATCGGTTTCATTCCGCACTTCCTCCAGCTCCCAAAGTTCAGACTCAACGGGGAGTCGAGTACGAGGTGGCCAAGATTTTGGACTCACGTTTCCGTTACGGTCAGTTACAATACCTCATTGACTGGAAGGGCTATGGTCCTGAAGAACGCTCTTGGACCAATGCCTCAGACGTCCATGCTCCTGCCTTGGTCCGAAATTTCCACGCAAAGTTTCCTTTAAAGCCTAAGAAGTGTCCTGGGGCCACTCCTAAAGGGGGGGGTGCTGTCACGATCCGGGTATCTGGACGCCATTACTTACCCTTCAGATGCCTCCTAAGGCTGGCTCAGCGTTCCAGGACCAGATCCCGCTGTTCCTGAGTTTCCACATGCAGAATGTCAGAGTGGTGATTTCATCAGCCGCGGCCTCCGCTGTGCCCGCGTGGTTAAATGTGCGCTTGTCAGTCTGGCGTCTCCTGTCTCCTGTGGCCGGCGTCGCCATTACTGTTTCAATTCTCACATGGATTACAAACCAAACTTCCCTCCAAGTGTCTGCATGGGCGCAGCCATCTTGGATTTTGTCATCTGAGCATTTCCACCAATCTGCTGTCTGTATTGTTGATTTGCATAATTGCCTAGCCAACCCCTTCCTTGCTGCAGGTATAAGTAAGCTGTGCCTGAGCAAGGAAGGCGTCAGTGCTTTGGTTGTCTAACCTAGTTCCAGTTTGTCTCTCTCCTGTGGTTGTCTTCCAGGTTCCAGCTCCTGTCTCCAGACTTCTGCTATAGAGACCCGCACCAGCATTCCATCTGCGGTGTAGCCTGACTCTCCGATCCATTCTGGACTCACCTGTTTCCAGTTACAACAATCACCTGCTTCCAGCCCAGCTTCCAGCAGTGTACAGCTTCTCTTAAAGGGCCGGTGTCCTTTCTGCAGTTTACCACTCTCCACCGGTATTATTATTTCACCGCTCTCAAACTCCAAACTTCATCAATCACCTGCTTCCAGCCCAGCTTCCAGCAGTGGACAGCTTCTCTTAAAGGGCCGGTGTCCTTTCTGCAGTTTACCACTCTCCACCGGTATTATTATTTCACCGCTCTTAAACTCCAAACTTCATTATTATTTCATCGCTCTCAAGTTCGTTTATTATTTAACTGGTTCCAGCCAGTATCCACTCCGTACCAACAACAGTCTGGTTCCAGCCAGTATCCACAGCAGCCGTTTTATCTTCAGCAACCCAGCCTTTCCTGGAACACCAGCTGGTACGGTCCTGGGTTCTCTCCATTACTACAGTCAGGTCTGGTAAGGACTTTCCAACTAGAAGATTATAAGAACTGTCTCACTCTACCAGTGCCTGTGGCCCTTGCCACCCTGTAGTACCCAGGAATTGTATTTATCCTCTGTTGACTTTTATGTTTCCTTTACTGCTGCTGTGTTACGGAGTTTGTCATAATAAACATCATTGACTTTTATCCTGGTTGTCGTGGTCACGCCTTCGGGCAGTTATTCTACATGTTACTTACATGTCTAGGGGTCTGATACAACCTCCCAGGTTCCGTTACATCTCAGCCCCTACAACTGAGGCTGCCTCCCGTCAGCTCAGGCCCTCAGTTGTGACAATGACAAGTATACATACAAAAAGCCACCCATTGTTTGTGTTTTAAGGGGAACAAAACACTTATAGGAACCTATTTCTATTAATAATTTTCACATGATTTATGGGGATTTAAAGAAAATCATTTGTTTAAAAATTTACAGTAGCAAATAATATACTGCTTTAAAAAAACAAAATGTATGAAAATAGTGTCCACAAAAAAATATTTATAGCTGCACAGGTGAAAATAATATTTGTAAATAGAGTTATGGTAGACTTACCATGGTTACCTCTCTTTCTGCGAGGTACACTGGGTTCCACAGGGAAAACATTGGGTGTAGAGTGGATCTTGATCCAGAGGCACCAACAGGCTAAAGCTTTAGGCTGACCCAGTATGCATTGGGGCCTCCTCTGTAACCCCGCCTCCAGGCACTGTGAGCTCAGTTTCGTTAACCAGTCCAATGTATAAGCAGGTAAAAGAGAAGGCAGATGTTAGTCACATAGTACCACATTCTCACGACAGGAGAAGGGACCAGTGGCTAATGCCATACAAACCCATAGAAGCTAGGTGCGTCAGGCTGGGCACCCTGTGGAACCCAGTGTACCTCGCAGAAAGAGAGTTAACCATGGTAAGTCTACCATAACTCTCTTTTTCTGCAGCAGGGACACTGTGTCCCATAGGGAAAACATCGGGTGATGTCCTAAAGCAGTTCCTCAAGGGAGGGAACGCGCCTTAGCGGGTATGAGAACCCAGCATCCAAAGGAAGCATCCTGGGAGGCGGAAGTATCAAAGGCATAGAGCCTAATGAACGTGTTCACTGAGGACCACGTAGCCGCCTTGTACAATTGTTCTGCGGACGCACCACGGCGGGCCGCCTAAGAAGGTCCAACAGACAGAGTAGAATGGGCTTTAATAGCAGCAGGAGCTGGGAGTCCAGCCTGCGCACAAGCTTGTGCAATCACCATTGTAATCCATCTGGCCAAGGTTTGCTTATTCGCAGGACAGCCACCAAACAGTACAAAAATAGGATTTTAAATACCTACCGGTAAATCCTTTTCTCGATGTCCGTAGAGGATGCTGTGGTCCATATTAGTACCATGGGGCATAGATAGGTCCACCAGGAGCCATTGGCACTTCAAGAGTTTAATAGTGTGGGCTGGCTCCTCCCTATATGCCCCTCCTATCAGACTCAGTCTAGAAACTGTGCCCGAGGAGACAACATACTTTGAGAGAAGGAATTACACAGATAGTGGCTAGATACATACCAGCTCACACAACAGGCAAATCCGGCTAACATGCCGGAAAAACTCAGCAACAGCTGAGAACAGTAAATAACGTAGAACTTACCTAGGAACCAGGCAGTACTGAACTATAAAACCAATGCAGGAAAACGCAGCGCTGGGCGGGCGCCCAGCATCCTCTACGGACTGTGAGAAAAGGATTTACCGGTAGGTAATTAAAATCCTATTTTCTCTTACGTCCTAGAGGATGCTGGGGTCCATATTAGTACCATAAGGATGTACCAAAGCTCCCAGTACGGAAGGGAGAGCGCGGAGGCTCCTGTAAGACTGCTTGACCAAACTTGAGGTCATCAGAGGCCAAAGTATCGAACTTGTAAAACTTGGCAAATGTGTTCGACCCAGATCAAGTAGCTGCTCTGCAAAGTTGTACAGCCGAGACACCCCGGGCAGCCGCCCAGGACGAGCCCACTTTACGAGTAGAGCAATCCTGCAGTAGAATATGCATGCTGGATAGTGAACCTGATCCAGCGTGAAATCGACTGCTTAGAAGCAAGACACCCAATTTTCTTGGGATCATAGAGGACAAACAGAAAGTCAGTTTTTCTATGACGAGCTGTCCTCTTCACATAAATCTTCAAAGCCCTCACAACATCCAAGGCCTTTAAAGCAATTGAGGAGTCAGTAGCCACTGGAACCACAATAGGTTGGTTGATATGGAAAGCCGATACAACCTTAGGCAGGAACTGTGGACGAGTCCTAAGTCGCATCCTATCTTCATGGAAGATCAGATAGGGACTTTTACAGGCTAAAGCCCCCAATTCCGACACACGTTGGGCAGAAGCTAAGGCCAACAAAGTGACCACCTTCCACGTGAGAAACTTGAAGTCAGCCTTCTGCAGATGCTCAAATCAAGCTGATTGCAGGAACTGCAACACCACATCAAGATCCCAGGGTGCCGTTGGGACCACACAGGGAGGCTGGATGTGCAGAACCACTTTCAAAAAGGTCTGAACCTCAGAGAGGACAGCTAATTGTTTATGGAAGAAGATGGACAAAGCAGAGATCTGGACCTTGATGGAGCCCAATCTCAGTCCCATATCCACACCTGCTTGCAGGAAAAGGAGAAAATGTCTAAGTTGAAACTCCACCACAGGAAATTTCTTGGACTCACACTAAGAAACATATTTTTTCCAAATGCGATGGTAATGTTTAGACGTTACCCCCTTCCTAGCCTGCATCAGGGTAGGAATGACCTTACTCGGGGATACCCTTCTGAGCTAAGATCTGGCGTTCAACCGCCATGCCGTCAAACGCAGCCGTGGTAAGTCTTGATAAGCGAATGGCCCCTGCAGTAGTAGATCCTCCCGAAGAGGTAAAGGCCTTGGATCTTCCAGCAGAAGATCCAGCAGATCCGCGTACCAAGCCCTTCTTGGCCAGTCCGGGGCAATGAGGATTGCGTTACCAGTTGAAGAACCTTTGGTATCAGAGGAAGTGGAGGGAACACATACACTGACGTGAACACCCACGGTATAACCAGTGCGTCCACCGCCACTGCCTGTGGGTCTCTCGACCTGGAAGAGTACCTCCGCAGCTTCTTGTTGAGGCGGGAGGCCATCATGTCTATGTGAGGAACCCCCCCACCAACCGGTTACCTCCTCGAACACCTCCGGATGGAGGCCCCACTCTCCCGGATGGAGATCGTGTCTGCTGAGGAAGTCTGCTTCCCAGTAGTCTATTCCCAGAATGAAGATTGCTGACATCGCCACCACATGCCTTTCTGCCCAGAGGAGGGTTCTTGACACCTCTGACATGGTAGCCTTGCTTTTCGTTCCGCCTTGTCGGTTTATGTAGGCCACTGTGGTCACGTTGTCTGACTGCACTTGAACAGCCCGATCCTGTAGAACGTGTGCTGCTTGCAGAAGGCCGTTGTATACGGCTCTTAGTTCCAGAATGTTTATCGGGAGAAGGGATTCTTGATCCGACCACCTTCCTTGGAAGGTTTCCCCCTGAGCAACTGATCCCCAACCTCTTAGACTTGCATCCGTGGTTAGAAGGATCCAGTCCCGAACTCTGAATCTTCAGCCTTCCAGAAGGTGTGGTAGTTGTAGCCACCAGAGTAGCGAAATCCTGGCTTTCAGTGACAGACGTATCCTCTGGTGCATGTGTAGGTGAGATCCTGACCACTGGTCCAAGAGATCCAGCTGAAAGGATCGAGCATGAAACCTTCCGTACTGTAGAGCCTCGTAGGAGGCTACCATCTTCCCCAGAATGCGGATGCACTGATGAACCGATACCCTGGAAGGCTTTAAGACATCCCGGACCATTGAATGAATCACCAATGCTTTCTCCACCGGCAGAAAAACCCTCTGCACTTCCGTGTCTAGGATCATCCCCAGGAAAGACAGCCTCCTTGTCGGCTCCAGATGAGACTTTGGAAGGTTCAGGATCCAACCGTGCTCCTTGAGCAGATGAGTCGTGAGAGCAATGGATCGCAACAACTTCTCCCTGGACGACGCCTTGATCAGGAGATCGTCCATATACGGAATTATGTTCACCCCCTGCTTGCGTAGAAGAACCATCATTTCCGCCATCACCTTGGTGAAGACCCTTGGTGCAGTGGAGAGGCCAAACGGCAGCGCCTGAAACTGATAGTGATCGTCCAACAGTGCAAACCTGAGGTATGCCTGATGCGGTGACCAAATGGGAATGTGGAGGTTTGTATCCTTGATGTCCAGGGACACCAGGAACTCCCCCTCCGTCAGTCCTGAGATGACAGCTCTCAGAGACTCCAGCTTGAATTTGAAGTCCGAGGTAGGGGTTCAGAGATTTTAAGTTCAGAATTGGCCGTACCGAACCATCCGGCTTCAGTACCACAAAAAGGTTCGAATAGTAACCTTTGTTCCACTGATGAGGTGGAACTGGAACAATGACACTGGATACCACCAATTTTTGGATAGCTTCCAGAAGAATTGCTCTGTCTGTCGGCAGAGCCGGCAAACCTGACTTGAAGAAACGGTGAGGTGGGAGATCTTGAATCTCCAGCCTGTACCCTCTGGGCACTATATCCAGCACCCAGGGGTCCAGGTCGGACGACACCCAGACGTGACTGAAATGCCTGACTCTCGTCCCCACCGGCCCCACTTCCAGGCCGTGCGGTCCACCGTCATGTTGAGGACTTTGACGTATCTGAATCAGGTTTCTGTTCCTGGGAACCTGCAGCAGCAAATTTCTTGGATTTTAGCCGACCTCCCCTAAAGAAGTTGTTGGACGGTTTGGCCTTTCTTGGCTTGGCAGTCCGAAAGGACTGTGATGCAGATGAAGAAAAGGGTTTCTTCATGACAGGTGCAGCTGAGGGAAGAAACGGAGACTTACCCGCAGAAATCCACGTATCCAACGCTTCCCCAAAGAGAGCCTGACCTGTGTAGGGTAGGGCTCCACACCTCTCCTGGATTCTGTGTCGGCAGAGTCCTCTACGAGTTGAGACAGACATGGAGGATATTCCTGCAGCCATCGAACCCAGGTCTTTCATGGATTCCACCGCAAATCCTGCAGAATCCTGTATGTTACGTAAGAACAATTCAACTTTACTTTTATCCATTGTAACCAATTTCTTAAGTAATGTGCCAGACCACTTTACTGTAGCTTCAGAAATACATGCACAGGCAATGGTAGGCTGTAGTATCGCCCCCGAAGCCGTGTATATGGATTTGAGTGTAGTGTCAATCTTGCGATCAGCCGGTTCTTTCAATGCGGCAGATCCCGGGACAGGTAAAACCACCCTCTCTTTGACAGTTTGGACACAGATGCATCAACTATGGGTGGGTTTTTCCCAATTCTTTCTATCCTCCTCAGGGAAGGGGAAAGTAACCAAAACCCTTTTGGGGATCTGGAATCCTTACACTCAGGATTTTTCCAATAGTGTTTAATACTGTAGACGCAGGGAAGGTTAGCGAGGCTTTCTTATCGTCAGTGAAGTAAGCCTCTTCAACCTGCTCAGGCGACATGTCAGCAATATTTAACATATCTCTAATGGCCTCAAACATGAGCTGCACCCCCTGCAAGGGGTGCCGCCGCCCCAACACGTCCCCATCGCCGTCTGTAGTGCAGACAGGAAAATGGTGCTGAACTCTGCTGGGTCCGCACTGAGAAGAAGCCCCGCCCACCGAAGATGGCGCGTCTTCCCGCGCACCTTCTATATACTGGTCTGAGGATTCCGTTGCAAGCCCGGGGAATTCAGTCCCCGGTTAGCGTCTGTGTACTGAGGATTCTGTCGCTAGCCTGGGGATACAGTCTCCGGTTAGCGTCTGTGTACTGAGAATTCTGTCGCTAGCCAGGGGATTCAGTCTCCGGTTAGCAACTGTGACCCGTTTAGGGTATTTAGACGTTGGCTCAGCACCGTGATTATACTTCTGTGTACATGAAATGGATTTCTCCTGAGAGGAAACCACTTCAGCAGCATATGACACCGAGTCCCTAGACATGGCTATGGAAGGTATTAAACACACACTCACACACACACACACACACACACACACACACACACACACACACACACACAGAGTCAGTCACGCCCCCCCCAAGTATGGCAGAGAGACAGAGACACAGAGATTGGAGCCAACCCACACACAGCGCTTTCTGAGGTAGAACAAATAAAACCACCATCGCCATCTGTGTACCTTAATAGACTACACAGATTTTACACGGGTGGTCTTCAGGTTGCCGACTGTCGGGATCCCGGCGCACAGTATACCGGCGCCGGATTCCCGACAGCCCCCATACTGACAGTTATTCTCCCTCGTGGGGGTCCACGACCCCCTTGGAGGGAGAATAAATAGCGTGGCGCGCATAGCACGCCACCGTGCCCGCAGTGTGGCGAGCGCAGCAAGCCCACAAGGGGCTCATATGCGCTCGCCACGCTGTCGGTATGCCGGCGGTCGGGCTTCCGGCGCCGGTATGCTGGTCGCCGGGAGCCCGGCCACCGGCATACCATACCACACCCATTTTACACAGCCTCCCCCCCCCCCCCCCCCCCATCTACAATCCCCTGGTACCGCTCAGGATAGCTGGAGTTGCTTGGAGGGACAGCTAACAATGTACAGGGAAATGGCGCTGAATGCTGCTGGGTCCGTTCTGAGGAGAAGCTCCGCCTCCTGAAGTGGGCGCGTCTTCCCGCACAAATTCTTAATACTGGCCTGAGGATTCCGTCGCTAGCCGGGGGATTCAGTCCCCGGTTAGCGTCTGTGCACTGCGGATTTTAACGCTAGCCTGGGGATTCAATCTCCGGTTAGCGTCTGTGACCAGTGTAGGGTATATAGATTGGTAAATGCTCAATTAGCTTAATGATATCAATCAGGTGCTCGAAAGGAAGGGGTATTTCTGAGCAAGAAAAAATAAGAATTTACTCACCGGTAATTCTATTTCTCGTAGTCCGTAGTGGATGCTGGGAACTCCGAAAGGACCATGGGGAATAGCGAGCTCCGAAGGAGGCTGGGCACTCTAGAAAGATTTAGGACTACCTGGTGTGCACTGGCTCCTCCCACTATGACCCTCCTCCAAGCCTCAGTTAGGACACTGTGCCCGGACGAGCATACACAATAAGGAAGGATGTTGAATCCCGGGTAAGACTCATACCAGCCACACCAATCACACCGTACAACTCATGATATGAATCCCAGTTAACAGTATGAAACAACTGAGCCTCTCAACAGATGGCTCAACAATAACCCAATTTAGTTAACAATAACTATGTACAAGTATTGCAGATAAACCGCACTTGGGATGGGCGCCCAGCATCCACTACGGACTACGAGAAATAGAATTACCGGTGAGTAAATTCTTATTTTCTCTAACGTCCTAGTGGATGCTGGGAACTCCGAAAGGACCATGGGGATTATACCAAAGCTCCCAAACGGGCGGGAGAGTGCGGATGACTCTGCAGCACCGAATGAGAGAACTCCAGGTCCTCCTCAGCCAGGGTATCAAATTTGTAGAATTTTGCAAACGTGTTTGCCCCTGACCAAGTAGCTGCTCGGCAAAGTTGTAAAGCCGAGACCCCTCGGGCAGCCGCCCAAGATGAGCCCACCTTCCTAGTGGAATGGGCATTTACAGATTTTGGCTGTGGCAGGCCTGCCACAGAATGAGCAAGCTGAATTGTACTACAAATCCAGCGAGCAATAGTCTGCTTAGAAGCAGGAGCACCCAGCTTGTTGGGTGCATACAGGATAAACAGCGAGTCAGATTTTCTGACTCCAGCCGTCCTGGAAACATATATTTTCAGGGCCCTGACAACGTCTAGCAACTTGGAGTCCTCCAAGTCCCTAGTAGCCGCAGGCACCACAATAGGCTGGTTCAGGTGAAACGCTGACACCACCTTTGGGAGAAATTGGGGACGAGTCCTCAATTCTGCCCTATCCATATGGAAAATCAGATAAGGGCTTTTACATGATAAAGCCGCCAATTCTGACACACGCCTGGCTGAAGCCAAAGCCAATAACATGACCACTTTCCACGTGAGATATTTCAGATCCACGGTTTTTAGTGGCTCAAACCAATGTGATTTTAAGAAACTCAACATCACGTTGAGATCCCAAAGTGCCACAGGAGGCACAAATGGGGGCTGAATATGCAGCACTCCTTTCACAAATGTCTGAACTTCAGGTACTGAAGCTAGTTCTTTTTGAAAGAAAATCGACAGAGCCAAGATCTGTACTTTAATGGAGCCTAGTTTTAGGCCCATATTAACTCCTGCTTGCAGGAAATGCAGAAATCGACCTAGTTGAAATTCCTCTGTTGGGGCCTTTTCGGCCTCACACCATGCAACATACTTCCGCCATATGCGGTGATAATGATTTGCTGTAACCTCTTTTCTAGCTTTAATAAGCGTAGGAATGACTTCCTCCGGAATGCCCTTTTCCTTCAGGATCCGGCGTTCAACCGCCATGCCGTCAAACGCAGCCGCGGTAAGTCTTGGAACAGACAGGGCCCCTGCTGTAGCAGGTCTTGTCTGAGCGGCAGAGACCACGGGTCCTCTGAGATCATCTCTTGAAGTTCCGGGTACCATGCTCTTCTTGGCCAATCAGGAACCACGAGAATTGTGTTTACACCTCGCTTTCCTATTATTCTCAATACCTTTGGTATGAGAGGTAGAGGAGGGAACACATAAACTGACTGGTACACCCACGGTGTCACTAGAGCGTCCACAGCTATCGCCTGAGGGTCTCTTGACCTGGCGCAATACCTCTCTAGTTTTTTGTTTAGGCGGGACGCCATCATGTCCACCTGTGGACGACCCCACTGATTTACAATCATTTGGAAGACTTCTGGATGAAGTCCCCACTCTCCCGGGTGGAGGTCGTGCCTGCTGAGAAAGTCTGCTTCCCAGTTGTCCACTCCCGGGATGAACACTGCTGACAGTGCTAGTACATGATTTTCCGCCCATCGGAGAATCCTTGTGGCTTCTGCCATTGCCATCCTGCGTCTTGTGCCGCCCTGTCGATTCACATGGGCGACTGCTGTGATGTTGTCTGACTGGATCAGCACCGGCTGGTGTAGGAGCAGGGATTTTGCTTGACTTAGGGCATTGTAAATGGCCCTTAGTTCCAGAATATTTATGTGAAGGGAAGTCTCCTGACTTGACCATAGTCCTTGGAAGTTTCTTCCCTTTGTGACTGCCCCCTAGCCTTGTAGGCTGGCATCCGTGGTCACCAGGACCCAGTCCTGTATGCCGAATCTGCGGCCCTCCAAAAGATGAGCACTCTGCAGCCACCACAGAAGAGACACCCTGGTTCTTGGGGACAGGGTTATCAAGCGATGCATCTGAAGATGCGATCCGGACCACTTGTCCAACAGGTCCCACTGAAACCAAGTATGGGATAATTAAAACTCCCTTTTTTCGAAGGAGTATCATCATTTCCGCCATAACCTTGGTAAAGACCCTCGGTGCCGTGGAGAGTCCAAACGGCAGCGTCTGGAATTGGTAAATTTAGTAAGGAGCCATTATTATGTTGCTCCTTGCTGGTTAATATTAGACCCAGATTGGGGTAATGGAGGTGTGAGGTGTGGTGCCTCTGGACTGGCTGAGCTGGATGGCTTTAGTGTGGCATACCTTTACATTCTATTAACACTTTTCACTTATTAATTTTCCAACACTATTTCTCTATTTTAATTACATTTCATGTTTGTATCACCCTCTCTATAGCTTCGGCTTCCTAAATACTAATTTATTAACACTATAGTTTTTTACACTGGTATGCCACGCTGGGCTTTCTGGCTCATTCTGGTGTTTTGGGGTGCCACACCCTGCACCTAGATATAGCGCTAGGGACCCCAAATATACAGAGAGGCCTTGATGCGGCTTTGGGGCTTAACCACACATTTGCGCAAATATGTGTAACGAAGATCTCTGAATTCTATTATCATGTGGGATTTATATCTGGTTACTGTTATCATTCAGGGTGCTGGGGAAACCAATTGTTTTTTTTCTTGACCAGTGTAGGGTATTTAGATGCTGGCTCAGGACGCCCCTCATAGCGCCAACACTGTGTGCCGCTGAGCCTTCCCGGAGCGCAGCCGCTCAGCGCTGCGCTCCTACCCTTGCGCCGCCATATCTCGCTATCTTCTGATATTCTGGCCCTGTAAGGGGGTGGCGGCATGCTGCCGGGGTGAGCGATCCCCTGTGGCGGGGAACGATCCCCTCAGGAGCTCAGTGTCCTGTCAGCAGAGATAGTGGCTCAGACCCCGCAGGGCGGACACTACCCCCCCCCCCCCCCCTTAGTCCCTCGAAGCAGGGAGGCTGTTGCCAGCAGCCTCCCTGTACACCTGTAAAATAATAAACTCTAAAAAATAACTTTACTAGAGAAACTCTGGAGAGCTCCCCTAGATGTGACTGGCTCCTCCGGGTACATTTTCTAAACTGAGTCTGGTAGGAGGGGCATAGAGGGAGGAGCCAGCCAACACTCTCAAACTCTTAAAGTGCCAATGGCTCCTAGTGGACCCGTCTAAACCCCATGGTACTAATGTGGACCCCAGCATCCTCTAGGACGTAGGAGAAATTTGTATGCAACTTTATAACCTGGGTCTAGGCCCCTTAATCTTTTGGGCCTATTGCAGCAGCACCCCTTGCATCCACTATAGGTATGCTCATGATTATGGTTTCCATTTCTGTCATGCAGCATCACATCAGATGAATAATTTGCTTCAGCCATTGTTTCAAGATTCAAAACTACAGATAACAAGGAGGGAGGTGTCTGACAGGCTAAAAGTTGTTAGCTGAAGTTATTTGGTCCTTACCTGAAGATGTGCAGTGGCGTAACTAGGATTTTTTCTCCCCCAAGCCAAAAAATTCTCTTGCACTACCCCCCCCCCCCCCCCCTCCCATAAACGGCACTATAAAAGTGAAGATGCGTGCACCGGAATAGGGTGTGTGGTCTCACTAAAATGGGTGTGGCTTCACTGAAAGGGGCGTGACAATGCAGGTAAAGTCTTCCTTATACCCGGGGGGAAAAAATAAGATTTTACTCACCGGTAAATCTATTTCTCGTAGTCCGTAGTGGATGC